>NC_052510.1:61325768-61591735 GCF_014356525.2 Nilaparvata lugens
TCATCAGCTCGCAACTCCTGGTACCACTCTGTCAGCCAATCGTGCACATTATCCCAGTGCATTGGGCTGCCCCAGTGAGGCTCCATATATTTCGCTTCTTGTGGCGCCTGTAACACGTCCACCAAAACCTCCAAACATTTGGCCACGTTCACCAGTTATCTATACTATAATATTAAAAAGAAGAGCCCTTAAAGTAGTCCTGAATTCATACATTTTAAAAAGAAGAGACCTGGCTTATACATGTAGGGAATAGAGAATACACGAATGACGCATCATTACGTCTGAACTACTGGACTGATCAACTTGAAATTTCGCATATAGGTTCCTAATTTACCAAGGATGGTTAAAGACCTATTTTCAGTTCTTCAAGATTACATTAATTCAAGTTTTAAGCTTGTCAAGCTATTCATTAGACCCTTGCGGGGCACGGGTTACCTGCAAGTAATATCATAAAGAAAAGAACTGGTATATACCGGTAAGGGATAGGAAATACACGAATGACGCATCATCACGTCTGGACTGATTAACTTGAGACTTTGCATAGGCTATAGGTTATTCACCTAATTTACCGGGGATATTTATAGGCCTATTTTCAGTACGTCAAGTTTTCAGTTTGTCATGCTTTCAGTTTGTTATACTTTGCTCGAGAGTGGTCATAAATAAAATAGTGTATTCAACGGTTTTACCTTCAATCTTTTTATTCTCCTTCTATCTATATCTTCTTCTTCTATATTATATCATAGAGGAACAATATCGTAAGTAGGGATCCCATGGTATAGGGCGTTTATGTCGCAACTTTTACTGTTATCTCAAGCCCATTACTGTCGACTATTGTCGATTTTTATCGTGAGAGTGTATGAACGGCACAATATGAGAGACTACATGCGTCACACAGCTTCACGGGAAAGAACTACGTGGACTATCGGCTTGAGATAACAGTAAAAGTTGCCACATAAACGCCCTATGCCATGGGATATCTACTTTGCTATTGTTTCTCTATGATTATATTTAGTTTAGACTAAATATAAAGAAAGGAATAGGTTTATAAATATACGGGATAAAATTAACATGCTTGACGCATCATCACGTCTGAACTTCTAAACTTGCGATTTTACATGAATTTTCTAAATTCACTGATTTATTATCAATTAATTCTAATTTAAATATTAAAATTTATTCACTAGAGATATTTAGTGTTTTGTCTAATCAAACACAATTATAAAAAAAAGAATGATATATAATAAGAGACTCACTAGCTAAACCGGTAGCCAGGCACTTTTAACTGATGCCATTCTAGGCCTTAATTTTAAATTAATACTAGTGTTGAAACTAGACAAAATACTCACTTCATAGGATCCAATAGTTAAAATCACTGATAAAATGAATTAATAAATCACTTTCTCATGAAGTGATTTATTAATAGATTTCATGCACATACACAGCACAAATTTAATAGGCTTAAGGGAATGCATATTTTTTCTCACTCTTAGTAATGAAAATATTTCATCTCTAAACGTGAGAGAAAATATAAAGAAAGGGATAGCCTAGGCTTATAAAATTAACATGCTTGACGCACCATCACAACTGAACTACTAAACTTGCGATTTTACATGAATTTTCTAAATTCATGTAAAAGAACATGAATTCAGAAAATCCATGAATCATCATTAAGTCATCATCATTGAATCATTGATTAATAGAATTCACGATTTTGAACACGACAAAAATTGATCTTGACCTTAACTTTGACTTTGACCTTGAGGTTAGTGTAAATTCTGGTGCAGGGTGTGCCAGAACCGACATTTTATATCGACTATAACGAATGCATCAAATATTTTTTCTCACTTTTAGAGTTGAAAATATTATTTCATCTCTAAACGTAAGAGGAAATATTTCCCCTAACATCCCAAAAATATTTCTATTACTCTCGAAGAATCCACTTAATTTTACACTTCAACAAATTACACGAAAATTGAAAACACATTTCAAGGAAATATATTTTTTAATTAAATGATAAATTTTCATGATTGAGATTAAATATTGTGTTAATTATATTTGCCGGCCAGGATAGCCGAGACGACTAAGGCGTTGCACCCTTCAGTCGCGGGTTCGAATCCCGCCAAATCCCATCGAATAGACATGGAAGTTTGATCATCTCATCAAATCACCCTCACACTTCCCATTCCCATTACCCACGCACAAGCAAAAAACTTATCTAGGCATCATCCGCAATAAAAAATTATATTTTCACTCTCCTAAAACACGATCTAGCAACGTTTCAGAGCTAGGATATCTTATTATGATAGCGCATCTGCTTTGTCGAATGATAGACAAGGATAAGAACACCTTGTCAATCAAATACTGACTTTAAACGCAAACCTCACTATAATTATATTATAAAATCTAGGAAAAAAACTCGACTATTCCTCTCCTGAAATTAGATATAGTTCAAAAACAGGTTAGGTTCAATCTGGATTGCCACACAACAGTGCACATATATAATTCCCATAGGTTCTAATGAGATAATTCATGCTCGCTCGGCCGGGCTGAGTGGGATAGACCAATTATAACTCGTGGCAATTATATTTTCCTACAGTTACGTTGAAAAGTGGCCATTGCTGCACTGATTACAGAACGCAAAGAATCACTTTTCCGCTCTAGTGCGGGAAAAATTTTTCTGCACTCCAGATTTGCAACATGGCAACGCAAAATACTTAGTAGGTTATATGGAGCAACAGTGCAGCAAAATCAAAATGAAGTTGGTAACAGTGACTGCTGTGGCTGCTATAGTGAGCAGACGTGCAAGGAAGCACAACGCGCTAATTATTATTCATTATATATTATAACCAAGGACAACGAGGACTTTAGGATTTTAGGATTAAGGTTTTTATCAATAATAAAATTACACAGAAAAACATTTGATGGATTTCAGGCAATTTTACCCATAATTACCCACTTTTCATATTCAATGGTAACTGTAGGAAAAACTTAATGTGAAATACGTGCGCAAAGTTCCTCTGCTGCACTCAAGAAACCATTCTTTCAGTAAACGTTTCTTTCGGTGCAGCAAACTGACACTTTGCGCACTAGTTGCACAAATAACTATTCTACTGTTCACAATCACTGTTGTGTAGTACTCCAGCTTTACTTTCCACCTTGCAACCAAATTCGAGTGAAAGCAATTTTGCTGGAAAAGATTTCAAGAGGTTAGGAAGGTAGCGACAAATACTAGCTTACAACAAAGATGCAGTCTTTGAAAATTATGTGATTACTAGTTAAGTGTTGTGAGGTTAAAAACCACCTCAATTTCATTGAAAACCGAGTGGAGTTTCATTGAAAATGGAGTAAAGTTTTGAGTAATTACCTTGGAACCGACCAAGCCGCATAAAGCACACGACAGGTGTGTTACCAACTTGTCGAACTCTGGTGGCAGTGGACTTTCAGCAAGACGAGCTGAAAAATGTTTATTATTAGTTAGCGTGTTATTTTTTTTCAATTAAACAAGTGACATCAATAACAATAGTAATAAATCATAGGTGTTTGAATCAATAGTTATATCTGATGGGATGTTTTGTTGATGTACTGTATTTTGTTGCATTGTTGATGTAAACAATAAAACTTGAATAAGGTCTTCCTCTTCTTCTTCTTCTTCTTACAGTACACGTCCCGTAGCTTTGACTCTGTGACTTTGAATCGCCTTATAGGCAAGGAATGGTTAGCGGGGTAATATTCACGTCTTTGCAAAAACATCAGGCTTCTTGCTTCAGGATTCTTCATGAATGAGAGAGTTGCAACGTATCACCATCAATGGAAAGAGCATGTTGAACGAATGTCAGCTGAAAGGCTGTGTTGTGGTAAAAAGACGTAACTCCAAAAAGCTCCTTGTGTTTCTTTTCGGATGCAACACGTTGCTTATGAGAAGATACAAAAGAGCATCTGTTGCTTATGGAAATATAGAAACATTTTCAAAAATGTTCGATTTTTTTGAACGGGTAGTATTGTATGTAATATGGGGAATATGGTAATATATTGTATGTAATATGTATAATATGTATGTAGTATGTAATATATTGTAATATTGAGAGGTTTGAATTGTAGTTTTTTTGTGCCTTTCTTTCAGGTTGTTGAACTGATCAAAAATGAACTAGATTTTCCAATATGAACTCCAGTGAACCTTGTTTTTGACTGTTAAAGAATTTATTCATGCACAAAGTAAGCACCTAAATTTTGTGTTGCCATAAAAGATTTGCTAGCTTGCTTCTTATCCATCCAAATTATTGTAGTCTTCTAGCATTCCCATAGTATTGGCTTGAATTTCGTAATGAAATTAATGCAAACGTATTTAGAAATGTAGTTGAACCGTGCGACCCCACGACGTTTTAACCTGAAATTAGGCCGGGCGCTCCACGTGTTTTCTTGAAAATTGGAAAATTTGAGTGGAAGAGCGGCAGTTCTAATCGTGTCGTCACCACGAGAAGATGTAGTCATAGAACAAGTCTCGGCCTCTAAATTAGGCTTCGGCCTATTTAGATGGAAATATCCTTATTTTCATTTTGTATAAATTAAACGCATGTAGTCTGAAAAATAGTACCAGTAGTTAAAAAGTAAACGTGAGTGTTTGTGAGTGCCGATTTATTTGTTAAATTTCGATTCCATGGTGAGTGCCAAAATTATTTTATTAAGCTCGAATAGATTGACCAGATAAATTGACCGAGGCCCTAAATTTATTGTAGAATGAGTTAGCAAATTCTTGTCTAAATATCAATTATGAATCATTGCGATTAAGTCTTAATTTGAGAAATATTATTTGGAATTTTTTCAAAGTGATTTTGAAACAAGTAATTGAATAAATAACCGGAGTGGTTACAGTGAAGATTATGATTCGATGTAACAAAATTTCAAACATGACCGATAATTGTATGTTTGAATATAACTAATAAATTAATATCAGTAGCATTTCTACATTTTTTTTTATTTTACGTTCCTGGCTCGTGATAAGTTACTTGTTGCTAAAACAGGTGTTGTTAAACAATAGTGAAGATCTTGGCATTTGCATGAACGAATCCATCCAAAGCTCCCAACTGTTCAAATAGTTTAAACAGGTTAATAGTTGAGTAGAGATTTTAAGAGCAGTTATTATATTTTTCCTTGTTACAAAATAGGGTGCTAACAAAGTCCCCCCTCCCACCGTTACAGATGATGTCAGGTGTGGGGAAGTGTTATCGATACCTCCACCCATTACAGTATTGTAGTCTAGTGGGCCTCCCTCGATAGGCAAAGCTACAGGACCCGGCCTGTATGGCGCACCGTCATGTGTTCACATGTCATACAATGCATCAACAATATACCAGCACAGAGAAAAGAAAAAACGATTAACAATTATGTATTAAATCAAGCTCTATGGTACCGTACCAGGTTAATTCCTGTGCCTTGTGAAGCTCTGTAACCTTCCAGAAAGAATGAAAATTTAAACCGGTAACAAAGTAATGAAAAATTCAATAATGATATGGTTGGAAAGAAGGAGAAATTTCCAATAAGATTCCTATGATTTGTTCCTTTGACATTTTTTATTTTTTTGAGCGTTGAAAGTTGAAGAAATTACATTTTTTGTCGAGTTTAATGCCAAATTTCAAACAGTTTTTCTCAATTTCTTTTCAGGATAATAATATAATTACAAGAATGGAAAACTTAGCTATTTTATAAGCCTTCGAATGATTGAAAGCTTGAAAATTTCAATATCAAAGTTTGCAAATATCCAAGGTAAGCACCCTAGAAAGTATTTATTACTTTGGTATTAAAATTTTCCCAAAAGGTTCACACTTATTCGAAAGTTAATATAATTTGGGGAAGTTTTTCCATTATTGAAAATATATCGTTACCCTGAAAAAATCAAGAAAAACTGTTTGAAATTTGGCATTGAACTCGACAAACTAATGCACTTTTTTCAACGCTCATAAAAAGGTTCAAAACGTCGAAGATGAAATATGAAGATGAAGACGAAATGAATCTTATTGGAAATTACTTCTTTTTCCCCACCGTATCCTTACAATTAGGTTTTGACTGATAGTTTTATAGTTATTGACGTTTTAATGACGGAAAGTAGGTATATTTCAAAAATATCGATAGATCTCGAAAGCCAAGGTCGATATAAGATAATTCTACTGGACTCTGCATAGAGCAACCCTTGTTGCAAATTCCATATATAAGCTACGGTCTTCGGCTGTTACACCTTTCGTGGGACATTCTGTATTAATTATTCTAATTTATTTCTCAAGAGATACTTGATAAAAGAAAATGGTTCGCAACTTGTCTTTGAAGTTGAAAAATTATACATTAGAAAAAGCACAGGTAGCCTACCTTGCAATGAGATCAACTTGTTCCTTATTTCGTCCGAGTTGTCTAGCGCATCCAATCTTTTAGTTCCCGGTAAAACGGGAATAGGAGCTTCTGAAAATTATAATGTTTTATTAGAAATACATGATACAATAAATAATTCTTGAGTAAATAAATCTAAATCCTAATTAGAATCTGCAAAATAAGTAAAATAGAACTTCTAAAATTCAAGTTGAAGGGACCAATCGTTTACTACGAATTATAGAGGGTACGAAATTATAGAGGCTATGGTTATAGAGGACAAAGATTGATTGATTGATTGAATACTTTATTTATGTAGATTACAATATATACTGGCTTATACACTTATATACAATAGCTTACAATACAGCAAAATTATAGATGAATTTACATAATATAGACTAAGAAAACAATTATTGAACTGTATATGATATGAAAAAGCAATTTGTAATATAATAACTATAGATAATAATTATATTGTTATGCATCTACATAAATTGGCGGAGCTTTGGACATATCAATGTCCATTCTTCGGAAAGAATATTAAAAATATCCTCCCCACAAACCCTCTACCAAAATTAGTTCTTCTCTCCCAAGAGTGGGAGAAGAAGAAGGAAGCTAATTATGGATGATGATAAAGAGATTATTCGAATTATAGAATGCTGAATATTATAGATAAGAATTGAAAATAATATAAAAATAGTTATAAACTTGAAACATTCAAAAATATTGTCTGATTTTATAAATTGTAAGGGCCGGTTTCTGAGCTCGGGATTTAGCGAGTTCTAGACTTTAAACAGCTGGAGTCAGAAAATTGGCTTTCCGGAACGGGGCGTATTCGTAGTCCAGGTTGAAATTAAATTTCGAAAAACTAGAAAATTGAACACAAAATAAAATAAAGTTTCAGCTATTTTGAATCATTTAGGAATGTTCCATTTCGTCAAGGAAAACGTTTCCAATTATTATAGAAATTAAAAAATGAAGATTTATTTTGCTGCAACTATTTACTGCGACTAGGCCCCATTTTGGAAAGCCAATTTTCTGACTCGAGCTGTTTAAAGTCTAGAACTTACCTAAATCCCGATCACTGAAACCGGCCCTAAATGAAAAATGTTCAGAATTATTGACAGATTTTTGAATATTGAATCAACTAATTTTTTATTCAATTTCAAGTTTTTGATCGCATGGTATTTATTTCTGTTAGAGTAGTGACAATACTTGAAAATACTAATTAATCAATAACAAAACTCATAACTGATATTCACGAATTCTTCACGCTGACATCCAATACTGTCCTGAAATGAACAAAATACTTTGACAATAATATTGTCTGGCAATCTATGCAATTTCCAGTTGATGACCTCATGTCTGGAGAATCAGTTAGCGATAGCATAGTGCACTGTAATTATCTTCTTCAATGATGTAAAAATACGAATTATAGAGAGTTTTCACAAACAAAACTACGACTTAACGAGGTTAACGATAAGCCAACGCTCGATTATCGAGAAGACCAATATACATTGCTTCACCACGAATTATAGACATTCTACTGTAATACAGAAATAGCTGACTAATTAAATGATGAAGATTATAAAATAACAAAGCATAGGCTACTAAGTTGAGAATTAATTGTAAAAAAATAGATTCATTGATATATAAACACATTATATAGGGACAAGCCACATGAGGCATTTTTCAGTCGGCATGAAGCTCTCAAATTGACTGATTGGGTTGACTGAATCTGAAATTTCTCCAGACAAGCTAGGCACAAGCTTTTAAAATAACAGTTTCTGATATGCTGCATTACATGTAGATAGATATCTATATTGATGTTATTGATAACTCTGGATGTATTTATTTTTGCATTCAAGAAATTACAAGAGTTGTTGGCGAACTAGAGACAGAAAGACCCTACTTGACTCATAATTTGATTGAATATTGAAATAATTAATACAGAAAAATGAAAATTAACTCACCTTCTGCTTCACTTTTACGCCGTTTGTAATGTTTTTTCCCGTTATCCTCTTGACTTGAGAGGCGTTTCTTATCTGCAAATATAATTTAAAGTTTAATCGTTTTTACAAAATACAAAAAGGTAAATAATAATCATTGTGATACACTACTAAAAGTAGGTACATATTGCTTCATTATTTAAATTTGTTTATTTAATAATAATCATTGTGATACACTACTAAAATTAGGCACATATTGCTTCATTATTTAAATTTGTTTATATTTAATTGGCATTTACATTACATATTATTTATATTCAAGTCAACTCAACACTGTAAGTTTTATAGATTTCTTCAATAATAAAATATAAAAGCACTATTTTCTATAGTTCCATAGAAATAAATTTATTCAATTGATATTCAGCTCAATATACTTTTGTTGATAATCTGTTATTGTATGTAAATAAAATACCAGCTTATTAAAAACGAAATAATCTTAATGCAAAAACACACCTAATTTTCACATCGAAACAATATTAATTAGTTTGTTTCATAGCTCAAGTAAGAAATTTTTAGGCTCAACTCACACTTACGTGACTCAGGTCGAGAAGAGACTCGACTCTAGTCCAGCGCATGTGTTTCCAAATAATGGTGACACTCAGACCAGTCGATTCTAGCCTCCGCGACGTTACCACTTGAAAACACATGCTCTCGACTAGAGTAGAGACTCTTCTCGACCTGAGTCGCGTAAGTGTGAGTTGATCCTTACTGTACTTCTTAATTATCTGATGTTTACGAGATATGTAAGAGGGAGAGACTATCACTGAACATATTTTATTTGAGTAACAAATCATTCCCGATGACTGTGCACACCATTATTTGCAAACATTTTTTATAGAGTACACTATCAAGATGGAATAAGCGGTTTCAAACTGTTTGAAATTTGGCTTTGAACTCTACGAATTTTTCAACTTGATGAAATGAGGCGCTCATAAAAAGTTCAAAAACGTCAAATTTTAAGAATCTTATTGATAATTTCTTCCTCTTCTCAACCATATCCTTTGAATTATATATTGACTGATAGTTTCTAGTTATTGATGCTTTTAAAAAATATCGAAAAATCGACAAATATTAAAAACTATCTCGATATGAAAAATGTTGCTAGACAAATTTTATTACAAATTCTAAGTAGAATCTATGAATCAGTCTTCGGCTGTTACACCTGTCGTGGGACACCCTGTATCTTTATGCTTTAATGTAGTAGCATATATATTCATTTTTTAAGCTTATTTTGTTTTTGGCGAATTAATAAATACTAAATTTAAAATAATAATTGACCGAGCGAAGTGAGATCTAAGATTCAAGTCGACGGTTTGGCATTTCTCTTAATGTTTAAATGTTTATATGTTGCGCATTTACGGCGAAAGGCAGTAATAGATTTTCATGAAATTTGACAGGTATGTTCCTTTTTTAATTGCGCGTCGACGTATATACAAGGTTTTTGGAAATTTTACACTTCAAAGATAATATAAAAGGAAAAAGGAACCTCCTTCATACGCTAATATTAGAGTAAAAATCAGACTATAGAATTATTCATCATAAATCAGCTGACAAGTGATCACACAGATGTGTGGAGAAGCCAGTCTATTGCTGTATTTCCATAAGGTCTAAAGTTTCAATCAGGTACTTGTGGATGAGAATACAGCGTGAGGTCTACTGTTCACAGGACTACTAGTAATAATAAATTTATGAGGTAAGTTTAGAAGATAAGTAATAAGTAGATTTAGTGAACTGGTACTGTACCTTTTGAAGCATCTCCAGATTGCCCATCTTGTCCTAGCAATTTTCTTGCAATTGGCCCATATCCTTCAGAACTGCTGAGGCCTTGAGCAGCATATGCACCGGAAGTGCTGGGGGCTCGTCTAACGTATCCACCGGAACTGCTGGGGCCTTGAGCAGCATATGCACCGGAACTGCTGGGGCCTTGAGTAGCATATGCACCGGAAGTGCTGGGGCCTTGGTAAGCATATGCACCGGAACTGCTGGGGCCTGGATCAGCATATGGACCGGAACTGCTGGGGCCTTGAATAGCATATGCAGCGGAAGTGCTGGGGGCTCGTCTAACGTATTCCCCGGAACTGCTGGGGACTTGAGCAGCATATGCACCGGAACTGCTGGGGCCTGGATCAGCATATGGACCGGAACTGCTGGGGCCTGGAGCAGCATATGCACCGGAACTGCTGGGGACTTGAGCAGCATATGCACCGGAAGTGCTGGGGCCTTGGTAAGCATATGCACCGGAACTGCTGGGGCCTTGAGTAACATATGCACCGGAAGTGCTGGGGGCTCGTCTAACGTATTCCCCGGAACTGCTGGGGACTTGAGCAGCATATGCACCGGAACTGCTGGGGCCTTGAGTAACATATGCACCGGAAGTGCTGGGGGCTCGTCTAACGTATTCCCCGGAACTGCTGGGGCCTTGAGCAGCATATGCACCGGAAGTGCTAAGGCCTTGGTAAGCATATGCACCGGAATTGCTGGGGCCTTGAGTACCATAAGCACCGGAAGTGCTGGGGGCTCGTCTAACGTATGCACCGGAACTGCTGGGGCCTTGAGTATCATATGCACCGGAAGTACTAGGACCTCGTCTACTGTATCCACCGGAATGGTTGTAATCGATAACTTGTTCCCCCCGCCTGTCTCCAGGCTGGGCATCCAAATTATAGTGCCCAGGCCAATTGGACTGCATGCTCTGAAAAATCAAAGTTCACTTCTCATTAAAAATTTTATTCAAAAGATCACTAAATAAGCCAGAAAGGCATAGTTTATCAAGATTAACAAGTTTATTGAGTTCAGATCATAGAGAAAAGATAGTATAAGAGATACCATGGTATAAGGTGTTTATATTAACTCAAGCCAATATTCCTAGTAGTTGATTTTCTGAAGCTATGTGTCGCTGGTAGTATCTCATACTGTGGCGTTCTTAAGGTGCGTACAGATTTACGCGCCGCGAACATGAGCAATTCACTTTTAATCAGCTGATGCCAAGCTTTTTATATCTGTATCTTACCGTTTTACTATTTCTGTAAAAATACAGATATAGTCAGCTGATTGAAAGTGAATTGCTCATGTTCGCGGCGCGTATATCTGTACGCACCTTTAGACTCTCACGCCAACAAAACGGTAATACTAGACATAAGTCGACAGTAATCGGCTTGAGTTAACAAAAAATCGGTTTGAAATTTGTAACATAAAACAACCTATACAATGGGATATCTATATCTTCTTATGCCATCTTTTTTTCTATGGTTGAAATACTGTTTTTGGTGAGATGTAGTGGAAATATTCTATACTAGCTTCCTTAAAAGTACAGATTCCTTCTACAAGGACAGCGGTGATACTTTGTTCAAAGTAAGGGCATATCTATCGGGAATATTGGTATAAGGTTTCTTCAAGTTAAAATTGGAAGCACTTACTTTTTAGCTTGCTGGTCATCTTCAGACTCAATTCTCGGAGTTTCAACATGCCAAAACGCTTGCACCGCTAAAAAGTAAGTTTTTCCACTTCAGTGTGTTTTTCAATTTATAGTAGAGAAGAAGATTTATTTACAACACAGTAAGCCTTCTACTTATAGTTTGTCAGTTGATAATCTCAATAAACTTAAGGAATCTTGAATATTGTAAGATGACTAATACTGAAGATGACACCATAAGTGTTGAAACATGTTTGTAATTTTACAATTAATTCTTGACATTTTTAGACAACTATTCTAGTTGTCATCAAGTTTATTAAGATTATCAACGGACAGATTATAATTAGAAACTTTATTGTGTTGTGAATCCATTTTATTTTCCAATATTAATGTTAACTTCAATTGAAAAACACTTTTGAAGTGGAAACACATTTTGTAGCACTGACGGCGTTTCGACCTGTTGAAACTCTGAGAATTGAGTCCCACCGGAAAGCGATTTTACAATCATGAATCATATTCAGAGGAAGGCTCAAGCGGTCACCCTTCCAAGGGGAGAAGCAGGCGCATGATTATCTAAGCGATAGCTTATTAGCGCGACTAAATAAGTGCACTAATAATTTGCACTAATGAGTCAAACCGCTACCTTATCTTATTATTTAATAGCTAGTTTAAACCTTATATGAAAACACACAACAACAACTTTAATGTTCAAAACTCATATCCTGGTTGTATAAGAAAAACCAATGAAATGCTTCAACAGATATTACAATATTATTCACATTTTTGGAACCAATAGACAATGACTAAACTCTGAATAAATCCAGTTGAGACTTGGTCAAAATAATATTATGTGTTAAATTTTCAAATTAACAACAAAAAACTCTAAAATATGTTTACAAATTGATTAATATTGCACAATTCATGGGGCGAGGGGCTAGCATAAAAAATTGGAATTTTGCACATTTCAGCAAAACGAATGTTTTGTTCACCGTAAGGCTAGGCAAACACAAATTGTTAGTCAAGACAAGATTAGACACGTTCAGTCACAATACTTTACATAGTTGCTTATGAAAACATGTCTAATTACAATGAGTAAGGTAATCAGTGTAAGTTGAGTCATAAGCAACTATGTGATGTATTGTGACTAAACGTGTCTGATCATGTTTTGTCTTGACTAACTTATTGTTGAAGGTTATATCGGTGAAGAAATAAATTATTACGATTATTTGAACATTATTACTGATTTTATTTTTACTTTAAAGTCAAACCAATACATTGAACTCAAACGTTTTACTTAAGGCATGTTACACACACTTCACAGAGACAGAGTACAGTACAGAGTAGTTTTGGCGTGCAGCTGAGTCACCAGTGCCTTGCCAATCACACATATTATTATTTAGTCTATTTCATTGTCAAACAACACGCCCCCTCAATGAAATAACCCAAAAAAAATTATCAATCAAAAAACAAAGTAAGTTATAGGAAAATTAACATAGTTCAAAACATCTTAATTATTAAAAAATATTATTTCTAAATTTATCAATCAAAAAACAAAGTAAGTTATAGGAAAATTAACATAGTTCAAAACATCTTAATTATTAAAAAATATTATTTCTAAACTTGACAAAAAGTTCCTTTCCCAAGGGTTTTGTGAAAATGTCAGCAATCTGATCTGAGGATTTTAAATACTCAACTTGAATAACACCTTCAGAAATTTTCTCTCTTACAAAATGATACCTTATATCTACATGTTTCATTTTTTTATGATGCTCAGGATTATGAGCTATTTTGATAGCAGACTGATTGTCTTCAAACAACAAAATACAAGTTTTCTTATTTTCAACAACACAAAAATCAATTAAAATTCCTTTTATCCAACAAGCCTCGCTTGCAGCTTGGCTCAAAGCAACATACTCAGCTTCTGTGCTAGATAATGAAACACTCTGTTGCTTCTTGGTACACCAAGAAATAGTATTACCAAAAACCTTGAAGCAATAACCTGAGGTTGATCTTCTCTCTAAATCACCACCCCAGTTTGCATCTACATAGCCTACAATCATATCATCATTCAATTCTCTCTTATATACTAGCTCTAAATCTAAAGTACATTTTACATATCTCAATACACGTTTTAAATTTTTATACAACATTTCACTGGCACAACTTTGGAATCGACTCAAGAAAGATACAGTACAACACAAATCAGGTCTAGATCCTACAACAGCATACATAAGACAACCAATTAGTCTACGACATTTCTTTTCTATTTCTACAGACTCTGACTTATCTCTAGTCAATAATTCAAAGTTGAAATTTTTATCCATGGGAGTGTCCATTGGCTTACAATCCTGCATGTTGAACTTTTCCAATACATGTTTGAGATACTCCTTCTGACTAATAACAGTTACCCCCTTCTCAATATCTTGTTTGACATTAATTCCCAAGAAATTAGAAACTAAGCCCAAGTCTTTCATCTTGAAATTTTCTTGTAAGACTGATTTCAATCTTGAAACATCATTCTCATCTGAACCAAAAATAAGTATGTCATCTACATACAATAATAGAAATACCTTTTTACCCTCCACAATTTTAGAATACAAGCAATAATCATTTTTAGACCTAGTAAAATTGTTCATTTTCATTACAGAATCAAATTTAGAATTCCAATCTTTTGGAGATTTCTTCAGACCATAAATTGACTTCTTAAGTTTACAAACCTTATTCCTAAATCCTTCTACTCCCTCTGGTAATGACATATAAACGTCTTCTTTGATATCACCATTAAGGAAAGCATTTTTACATCCATCTGATATACAGGAAACCCTAATTTATTTGCAACACTCATGAAAATCCGAAAAGTTGGCAATTTGGCCACAGGGGCATAAATGTCATTTAAATCTATGCTATCCTTTTGTTGAAACCCCCTAGCAACTAATCTAGCCTTGTACTGAATGTTACCCTTCTCATCATTTTAATTTTAAATACCCATTTGCTATCAATAATTTCTTTGTTTTCTGGTACAGTATCTACCTCTGTCCAAGTATTATTCTCTTTCAAAGCATTTAGTTCAGTTTTTACTGCCTCCAACCACTTTACAGAATTGTTTGATTTCATAGCTTCAGAAAATGTAAGAGGCTCATCTACTTGTAGACTAAGATAACTGGTTTCATAGTCTTTCAACCACACTGGTTTTTTAATCACTCTTTTCTCTCTCCCTCTTATTTCATTATTTTCATCCATCATTTCTTCTCCACTTTCTTCATTTACTTCTACTTCATTGATTCCATCTTCAATATCATTTGTTTCAATCTCAATACCCTCAGCTTCACTTGTATCAGTTTCTTCTACTTCATTATTTTCAATTTCTTCAACTTCATTTATTTCAGTTTCTTGTACTCCATCATTTTCAATTTCTTCAAATACATTGTTTGGATCATTACCTTTTGCGATTCCCTCAATGTCAAAGCCTTGATTTATCTTGAATACTTTGGGGTCAGAATACTTTTCACCTTGGTTAGATTGCTCAACATTTGAAAAAATTACATCCCTAGAAACAATTATTTTCCTCTTATCAGCATCCCACAACCGATAACCATTTTGCAAATATCCTACAAACGTTAGCTTCTTGGTTCTACTGTCAAGTTTCTTAAGATTACCTGCAACATGACTGTATGCTATACTTCCAAAAATCTGTAGTCTTGATAGATCTGGTTTTTTACCGTACCACTTTTCAGCTGGAGTACAATCAAGAGTACATGTTGGGCTTCTATTAACAATATAAGCTGCTGTCCTTACAGCCTCACCCCACATTTCCTTTTTCAATCCTGAATCAAACAAAAGTGCCCTAACCTTTTCTAGCAATGTCCTATTGATTCTTTCTGCCTTTCCATTTAATTCTGGAGTGTATGGAATGGTGAAATCCATGAAAATCCCTCTATTTTGACACCAATCCTTGATTTTATTACTAGAATATTCCCCACCATTATCACACCGAAATTTTGAAATTTTAGAATGCCATTTTGCCTCTACTTCAGCTACAAATTGTTTCATTATATCAAATACCTCACTTTTATTTTGAATAAGAAATACCATGACAAAATGTGTGAAATCATCTAGAAAAGTAACCATGTATCTTTTATTGTCCCAACTTACCGGGGTAATAGGCCCACAAACATCAGTATGTACTATTTCAAGGGGTCTTGTTGCCCTTTCCCTGACTGTTTTAAAAGGTTGCCTTGTTTGGCGAGCAGACAAGCATATTTCACATGGGTTTTTGGAAAAGTCATCAATTTTAGTTTTAATATTCATTCCCTCACTAAGATTTATGAGCTTTTTCATGTTATCTACACCAAGGTGGCCTAGCTTCCTATGCCATAATTCTACTTCATTAGACTCATTAGACTTGGGTGAAATAGTGCTAGTCATTACATGATGGACTGAATTTGAATTATGCATTTTCAAGTCAACTTCAAACAAACCATTCGAATTTTTTATGCCTTCCATAATGACTTCATTGTCTTTCAACACCTCAACCCTATTTCCACTAAATAAGACCTTACCATCGTTCTCAGTGATAGCACTTACAGATAACAAATTTTTAGAAAGTTCTGGAACATATAAAACATTATTTAAGTTGCATTTGTCTGATTTGATGTTTCCTACCTCAAGAGCAAACATTGATTCATTTTCCTTGGCTACTCCTACTTTACAACTAATTGGAATGGAACTATCAAATAGTGATTTAGATTTTACCATATGTGAAGTAGACCCTGAGTCAATTACGAAAGTGTCATAGTATTTTACATTAGAATTAGTAGTTAAAAAGGATACTTGGTTCTTCTTCTTATCATTCTGTTTTTTACGAAAGTAACAGTCTTTGTCTTCATGATTATTCTTCTTGCAAATACTACAGAATAGACCACTTTTCTGTTTCATTTTATTTCTGCATTCACGGAAATATGTCCATAATTTTTGCATCTGTAGCACTGGATTTCCGATGTTTTGAATACCACTGGTTGCACAGAATCACCTTTATCAGTAGATAGTCTGCGTTCTTCATTCACCAACCGGGAGGTTAGGTTTGTGAGATTTCTGTCACAAATTGCGGTTGCTTCCCACGAAGTTTGAAAGTGGGTGTATTTCCTGGGCAGGGAGCTGAATATTTTGCCAATAACCATCTCGTCATCGATTTCGTGTCCAACAGATTTCAATTTATGGGTCAAATTTTCCAGACGGCTGATGAAACTAGCAATGTCTTCATTAGCCTCTAGTGTAAAATTGAAAAAGTCCTGCATTAGAGAAAATTTCTGTTGTTTTTCATCACGTTCGTAGATTTGACACAGTTTTTTAAACATTTCACATGAAGTTTCACAGTTCAAAATGTGATTCAAAGGTTTTGAGTCAATTGTAGTTATTATTATTTTCTTGGCTTTAGCGTCCTTCAAATTGAAAATAGAAAGTTCTTTTTCTTTACTAGGGTCGTTTGGTTTTAATTCTTTTCCATTAACAATATCACTAAGTCCTTGAGAGTCGAACAAAATTTTAATTTTAAATTTCCACATTTGAAAGTCTTCATCGTTGGATAGCTTTCCAACCATACCCAAGTCCGAATCACTGGAACCAGCCATTTTTACTTTGAACTCGATTGCCTTACCTGATTTTACTTTTGGGTATTTTACTTTTACTTTTAATGTTTTTACTAGAGTTCAATCACTTCACCGGTATTACTATTTTAGAGTTGAATCTCCGAACTTCCATTGTTGTCTTGCACGAGAGTATTTAGGTTAAAAAAAATTTTTTACTTGCACACGAAAGATCCAGCCTGGGCCCATAACCTGTTGAAGGTTATATCGGTGAAGAAATAAATTATTACGATTATTTGAACATTATTACTGATTTTATTTTTACTTTAAAGTCAAACCAATACATTGAACTCAAACGTTTTACTTAAGGCATGTTACACACACTTCACAGAGACAGAGTACAGTACAGAGTAGTTTTGGCGTGCAGCTGAGTCACCAGTGCCTTGCCATCACACATATTATTATTTAGTCTATTTCATTGTCAAACAACACTTATGAGTTGCCTAGCCAAATAGGCAACTTTACCTAACCTCACTTTTGTTGTTTTACAACAGCATCAAGGTACAAAAGTAAAAATTTACAAGCTATAAAATGTTTGATATTGATGAATTAAATATCATGTAACTTCAATAAATTATAAATAAATAAATTTGGTTGATTTGATGAGAAGTAGGATTGATTAGTTTACTATTCAAAAACTTAGTCAAAGGGTAGGTCTAAGTTACAGTATAAATTTAATTATCAATGTTGTATTAAAATTTCAACAATTTAGTAATGACAAAAAACTTGAAATATAATTATTATTTTAATACTGCAATAAATTTTTATGTTGGAAAAGAAAGGAAACCTAGCAAAACATGCTTTGTAGCCGGTGCCGAAATTTAACCTTTCACAACCATGTAAAAAGAAATATATTTAAAAAAGCATAACTATGAAATGTTTAAAGTATATCAAAAGGATAATTCTAATGAGATGAGAGAAACTAAAATTTATTTACCATATTATTATTTTAAAAGGAACAGCCAGATAAAACAACGAAAACTAACGAACACACTCACACCCATGAAGCAACTGGACTGGAACAGGAAAAGTCAG
The DNA here is from genome assembly GCF_014356525.2 of Nilaparvata lugens. NCBI lineage: Eukaryota > Metazoa > Arthropoda > Insecta > Hemiptera > Delphacidae > Nilaparvata > Nilaparvata lugens. The sequence continues at coordinate 61,344,224 of NC_052510.1, forward strand.
CTGTTGTACGGTTGTACTGTGAAATGGAATACGATATTTCAATTTGTCTATAAATACGAACATAAAATAAAAGGCTCTGTTCAATTAGGTTAAAGGTGGAAGGAAAAATTAATAATTTATTATTATCAAACAAAAATCCAAATTAAATGCTGTAAATCGAACACTCAAAAGACTTCTGCTACTGCAAAGACAACACAGAGTGAACAGCTAGATGGAAATTCGATGAGCGCTACTATTCAAAAATTATTTGTCAGCCCGGGAATCAAACCCAGTACCTCCTAATTGCTATATAGTCAGGAATACTGCACCTTTAATACCTTCAGCTTCATCTATTACCCACAATTTTGGAATAGATGGTGTCAAAAAATCAAAAACCCTCACACCAAACTGACATTCTTTGGATAATTTGAATTTTTGGCTAGGTCCACGTTAAAATGGCAGTGGATAAAGATAGGAGAATAGCGATGCCGATTCTCTGCATTGATTAATAATATTTCTACACTGTCAAAAACATAATTGGCATCGTTGTGGGCCTAGAAAAGGATAGTACCACCGGCTTTGTCGAATGATAGACAAGGATAGCAAAACCAAAGGTGATCAAATACTGTCATAACGTGGACCTCGACACTATAAGCTACTTGTATCAGTAGTCTCTGACTTAAAAACTGAGTTTTGGAGCTGCAAACACAGAACTTGCAATTTCTTGATAGCCATATCTTCTGATCGAAAAAGAATTTTAAATTTATGATTGCAGACTCGTGTTTCTCGCATCAAAAAGCAAAGTTTCAGCGAATTTGAGACACTCACATTTTTAGAAAATTTGCCACATCTCCTGAACATTACGTGTAAAATTTCTATTTTATTTATGCTTGACTTCATCTCTTCAAGATCAACCATTCAAATCCAACCATCTGTTCAGGATTCTTGAAAGTTCATTACGGTAGTCCAAGATTTTTTTAGAAAATCACAAGTACCGTATCTCAGATGTGGTTGAAATTTGTACCATATAGAGCTTGACCTCAGAAGTGTCGAAGCCAAATTTGGCGCCCCTAGTTAATATATTAAGTTAGATTGACATAAATGCAGCTGTATAGCAGCATAGGTGAGGTAATTGGAGCTTCTATATTGGATAAAAGCAGTAATAAATATTAGTCAATTTGATATAGAAAAGATTCATTTTATTCAATTCAAGGTTGATACGTTTTGCAAGAATTACATATTTTTATAATACAATCTTGAAGGAGTCAAAGTGAAACAGGATCCTTGACTACTTGACGTCGTTACGCATAAATAAATTAATTTGACTTACATTTTTTACATATATGAGTAATGACACATCAACAGCCTTACATGAAACCTCCATTGAACAACGATCATTATCACAATACATTAAAATAACAACAATTTTGTTACAGTAATTTATTTGATACAGAACACACAGGGTCCATTCATTACATTTATCAAGTGCTATTCACATAGTTTATCAGTGTTCTGATAGAAATGAATAAATAATTCATATTAATTTACTTCATAAAATTCTTCAAGTATTAAACAGCTTTGCGGTATCAATTATTAATAAATTTTCTATAAATTGACAAACTAAAACAACAAAACATATAGAGACCTCTTATATACAAGTTTAGATATTGAATTTAGATATATATTCTTTATAAGAACAAAATAAACAAAATTCTTGTAAGTGGTAGAAAAGTATGTTAAAGCTTCTTTTTTGCTCAAGTTTATATGAATCCTAGAAACAAAATTTCCAGAAATAATTTCAAAATATACTTTATTCACCGACAAGCTATCAACAATTAGCTGCCTTCTACAATATTAAAACTAACTTATTTACATTTTCAAAACAAATCCTTCAGTTCAAAAGTTATTCTGTAAAATGACATTCTACATAAACGCTGCTAAATATTAACTGATAAAAGCGACAAGTTTGAGATCACAATGAGTTTTTCATTCTTTACAAATGGAAGATAACATTATTCATGTTTCAACTATTGGAGAACCGTTTGTACTTGTAGTATTCCTCCCTAACACCTACCACTTATATAAAAGTTCCAAAACTGAAGTATAAAATATAACCATCTTGTTTGAGCTAGAACAAATTTTTCCAGTAATATCATCAAGTCAGACTACAACGGATACGTCACAGAAATTTATTCAATTCAGCTCTCCATTAAAAGTGCTATGATATTACCGAAAACTATGAAATTTCACACATTAAAAGTGAAAGGTTTTGGGATAATTCCAAAGTTTCTCCACGTCACGAGAAGAACTAGACTGACTACAGTAATTGAAAGCATAGAATAGGAATCTAGTGGTAGATTCCAGATTTTGCCAAGTTTGCAAAAATTTCAAGCTATAAAAATTGTGCAACATTTATTGGACATCGATTAAGCCATCACATACAAGCCAAACTACATAATACATCTTCATGGAATTTTTTCAATTACTACTTATTCTACAAACAATACGAACGGACATTTATTCTGATTACAAAAAATGGCATCTAGTAAATATTTTCAAGAGAACTTTGAAAAATTCCTTAGAATGTACACGACTAAATCTAAAAAATAGCGCTGGGTTTCATTGTTTCAAGAGCTAACAAAAACACCGAGGAATTAATACTGTATTCAAAAATCAATCTAAAAGAACTAAATTTACTCGAAAAATTGAGATACAACTCAAATAATGCCATATATTCTCTTTGTATACGATTACAATAGTGATAATTACTTGACTGAACTTCAAGATTTACACAGATGAAAGGATAGAGTTGCAAGAAAAACGATACGTTCGTTATAAATCTAAAAAACTAGTAAGTCAACGAATTTAAATTTCCAACGATTGGAAAATATTTTTCGATAGTAATAATTGTTTACACTCTTAACAGAACCTGCAGTTTTCAAAAAGTACAAATGCAGAAACCTCAGAGACAGTAATTACTTAGAGCATTTCAAGATAAAACTTTTGAAAAAATTTAACTGGGGGAATGTTTTGCTCAGTACTGGGAGTAGTAAAGCTTTATTCCTAACTTCAGGGAATATTAAATTATTTTTTTTTTAGATTTAGAGTGGGAAATGCCCTAAAATACATTTCTATCACCTCCTAAACAACATTTAATTTCTTCAAAAAATAAACTAAATCATAACATAAAATTCTTCAAGATTAAGAATTGTCAAATTAACTTAGTTTTTCAAACTCATCATATTTGTTTGTTGAAAATATCTGCCAAACCAATCAAAATTGAAAAGAAACTAAACAACTTATAAACTATAATTTTTTTGTTGGCAATTTTCTCATTATATATTAATATTTTTTTATTTTTCAATAATTATTCAATCTACTTGCTTCACATTGAACAGAATAGACAAATTTTAAAATCCTATCAATAATATTTATTTTTCAAACTTTTCATTGATTACATTCATTTTAAAATTTTTTGGTTGTTATGTTTTTCAATGTTTTGTACTTTTTTTTAGGTTACTTCAATTGTTTCACATAAATGTGCAAAGGTAGATGAAAGCAGGCAATTGCAATAGGCTAATTAGACTGGCACAGATACACACTAGAGATAACAACATATTATAGATGATAAGAATGGGTTGCCTTCGACTGTTTTACATCTCCCGTTAAACCCATATCAGGGGGTCACAAGTGCTATTTTTAAATAAATGGAAACATAATTATTTTCACATTTTCCTTCCAAACAAGATAACCCAGTTGCTCTCTAGCGTGCAAAGTGAGACTCATTTCAAACTGTCACATTCCTCACAGATGATAGCTATATACTTTCCATTCCACCAATAATGACAGTTTAAAGTGAACTCACTTCAGGCAAACTCCCAAATATCAGTATCAGTGAACGTGAGAATATAATTACCATGGGGTCTAATGGGACCATTCATACTAGCTCGGCAGAGCTGCGTGGGGATAGTTCCATTAAACCTCATGGCAATTATATTCCAACTGTACCTGACACGTACAAGGTCTATGGAAAGAGGTCAAGACAGGATTCCATGATGCATTGCAGAACAACAATATTGAAGGTATCTAGTTTACCTGTTTTGAAGTTTGTTCACTAGTTGTTGAATTACATAAACTATGAATCAACTCAGAGTACTTTCTGTATTGATTCATACAGTAATTACATCATCAAAATGATAGGGAGAGAAAAAAATAAGGTAACCTTGTGCTATTCCTCTCCCAAATTTAGATGAGGTTACACATAGACCGAAATATGTTAGGCCTGTAGTTGTTTACTTCACAAACTTTTCAGTCCTTAATTATTATTAAACATTATTTTGAAGTTTTGAAATTTGTATAAAGATGTTTATTGAATTAACATCAATCATGATTCAAGTCAGAGTACTTTATTTTCATGATTTTTCTATTTATTTACATGAATCAAACATTCGTTCAAAGTCTGAAAACTAAAGTGTTAAATAAATGAAATAGATTAATTAAAATAAATGAAATATTGATTAATTAATTCAAGTGATATCCATTCCTACTGGCAAACATGGAGTATTGTATACTTCCAGCAAGTACTATCTTTTATTCCAATTCACAAATTTATTTCTAATAAAACATAACAGCATGTATTTATTTATTTTTATTGGTTTAATATTTGTGCATAGCCAAGTTACGCGGATCCGCGTCAAGAGCTAGAGTGAAAATTGGAAAAAAAAAATTGGACCGGCTAAACAGGTTTGTACCACAAAATTCAACCAGCACTGGAAGTGCTAGACCTCTCTTATAGACCTTGGACACGTAAACTGATACTGGTATCAGGGAATCCACCTTTAGACAATCTACATCTTCAAGACCATCTATACATACTATCCACCGAACACTCAAGACCAGGTTAACACCGGCCTCTCACTCTCTCAACGCCCAGCTACACACTACGTTGTTCCGATACTGAAATTTGTATCGATTCTTTTAATATATCAATACTTTTAATATCGATACTTGAATTATCGATATTTTAGTATCGATACTTGAGATATTGATGATTTAATATCGATACTTGAGATATCGATATTCGAATATCGATTCTTAATATATCGATACTTCAAGTTATCGATAATTTTAATACCGATACTTTTGAGGTATCGAAATAACCTTACACACTAGCCAGACTCTCCTGCGAACTGGTACTGGATATACGCTCCCTGATGGGGGTTGGAGCGCACTGCTGTTCCATGATTGTGGGCAGCGTGGGCCGAGTCAGCTTGTCGTTGGACGCAGGTAGCGCAGTGTTCGCTGCGACACACGCCACACCAGGCGTTGTCTGTGAGGCATTTGCGACTCGCCGTTGTAGACGGCCACAACCTGTAGCACGGCCAGGTGGCAGGCCGAGAACGACGTTTCCGAAATCTGCAACACGATCGAAAGTTGTCAAAACACACAAGTTTGAATTGCACGGAAACTCAAGTTTTTGGTTTCATAATTATTTATCTGAATTTAATCTTAATCATACAATAGAATAGAATAGAGTCGCTGCCTTTAATTTTTTTACCTAGGAGGGCGGAGTTAGGGCACAGCCGCCCCTCTCTTACACTCAACCCTCAAATACGTGTAACCATAGAGAGAAGTTAAATAAAAATCAAATTCTTTATTTGCCATAATATCCTACAATTTTCATACAATTAAAATATTTAGGGCCGGTTCTGAACTCGGGATTTAACTAAGTTCTAGACTTTAAACAGCTGGAGTCAGAAAATTGGCTTTCCGAAACGAGGTGTACTCGCAGTCCACGTTTAAATTAATTTTCGAAAAACTATAAAATTGAACACAACATAACTTAAAGAGAAAATAGTGTAAAGTTTCAGCTATTTTGAATTATTTAGAAATGTTTCATTTCATCAAGGAAAAACGTTTCCAATTATAGAAATGAGAAAATAAAGATTATCATAAAAACTGCGACTACGCCCCAATTTTCTGACTCCCGTTGTTTAAAGTCTAGAACTTAAACTAGAAAATTGAACATAAAATAAAATAAAGAGAAAATAGTGTAAAGTTTCAGCTATTTTGAATTATTTAGAAATGTTTCATTTCGTCAAGGAAAAACGTTTCCAATTATAGAAATGAGAAAATAAGATTACCATATAAAAGCTGCGACTACGCCCCGTTTCGGAAAGCCAATTTTCTGACTCCAGCTGTTTTAAGTCTAGAACTTAGCTAAATCCCGAGCTCGGAATCCGGCCCTTAATGTGAACATAAAATTGAAATAAACATATTTTTCAGCATAACCTGATAGGTGTTGTCAACATACTACTCTTGTCTGTCATTAGACAAAGCATCTGATAGATTGCTTTATTATTTTCCAACAATTAAATTTGAATCACAGCTATCTACTATAGATGGCATTGGAAAATAAGCTTGGCAACCACGCGGTCCTATCCCTTCCTTTATAACGTGAATCTCGCTATAGTCTGTTGTTATCCGGGAAGTTTCAAAGGGAGCAGAGCGGCATCATGGCATGCATTGTAAATGCTAAAAGCTGGGAATATACACGCTATTCTAGCTGCAGCTCCAATAAATTACAAAAGTAGACCCACGCTAATCCACGAAAAGCAACCCACGCCGTGGGATGCTTTGTAAACCATTCCTATAGACTTATTCATAATCAATCAGCTGACAAGTGTATTATTCATTGCAAGTATTATTATCATTACACAGACATCTGGAGAAGCCTAGCAATGGTTTACAAAGCATCCCACGGCATGGGATGTTTGTCGTGGATTATCGTGAGCCTACTTTGCGGCGGTCCTAAGGCAGAGACACATGAGGCGTTTCTTCAGGCGAGTCGGCACGGCATGACAGGACAGGCAGCTCTCAGATTGGCTGATTATGGAGAATCTGCCAATCGGAGAGCTTCCTTTTTTGTCGTGCCGTGCCGACTCTTCTTAAAAAAACGCCTCGTATGTCTCTGCCCTCATATATATGCATATGCACTCATAGGCCAATACAAAAATTAAAAACATTCAAAGAGTCAATAAATTGTTCGGCCTATGTAGCCGGGAGACATTGCTGTGTCCGGCCTGCAACGATGTATCCATCTCTGTGTCATAGTCATAGATCTCAACACGGTCTATGGAGCGTTGTCATATGGGCTTGTACTCTGTGCTTGGATTACAAGTAGTTCTGTGAACAGTAGACCTCACGCAGTATTCTCATCCACAAGTAACTGATTGAAACTATAGACCTTATGGAAATACATCAATAGACTGCATTCTCCACACATCTGTTTAATCACTTGTCAGCTGATTTATGATGAATAATTCTAGTATGATTTTTACTCTAATATTGGCGTATGAAGGAGGCTCCTTTTTCCTTTTATATTATTCTTGAAATGCAAAATTTTCAAAAACCTTGTATATACGTCGACGCGCAATTAAAAAAGAAACATACACCTGTCAAATTTTATGAAAAACTATTACAGCTTTTTCGCCGTAAATGCGCAACATATAAACATTTAAACATTAGAGAAATGCCAAACCGTCGACTTGAATCTTAGACCTCACTTCGCTCGGTCAATAAATTTCTTTCTAATAAAACATAACAGCATGTATTTATTTATTTTTATTGGTTTAATACTTGTGCATAGCCAAGTTACGCGGATCCGCGTCAATAGCTAGAGTGAAAATTGAAAAAAAATTGGACCGGCTAAACAGGTTTGTACCACAAAATCCAACCAACACTGGAAGTGCGAGACCTCTCTTATAGACCTTGGACACGTAAACTGATACTGGTATGAGGGAATCCGCCTTTAGACAATCTACATCTTCAAGACCATCATTCTATACATACTCTCCACCGCACACTCAAGACCAGGTTAACACCGGCCTCACACTCTCTCTAAGCCCAGCTACACACTAGGTAGTTCCATTACTCGAATTTGTATCAATTCTTTTAATATCGATACCCAATATATCGATATTTTAGTATCGATACTTGAGATATCGATATTCTAATATCGATACTTGAGATATCGATATTCTAAGATCGATTCTCAAGATATCGATACTTTTGAGGTATCGAAACAACCTTACACACTAGCCAGACTCTCCTGCGAACTGGTACTGGAGATACGCTCCCTGATGGGGGTTGGAGCGCACTGCTGTTCCATGATTGTGGGCAGCGTGGGCCGAGTCAGCTTGTCGGTCGGTCGCAGGTAGCGCAGCGTTCGCTGCGACACACGCCACACCAGGCGTTGTCTGTGAGGCATTTGCGACTCACCGTTGTAGACGGCCACAACCTGTAGCACGGCCAGGTGGCAGGCTGAGAACGAAGTTTCCGAGATCTGCAACACGATCGAAAGTTGTCAAAACACACAAGTTTGAGTTGCACGGAAACTCAAGTTTTTGGTTTCATAATTATTTATCTGAATTTAAATCTTAATCATACAATAGAATAGGATAGAGTCGCTGCCTTTAATTTTTTTACCTAGGAGGGCGGAGTTAGGGCACAGCCGCCCCTCTCTTACACTCAACCCTCAAATACGTGTAACCATAGAGAGAAGTTAAATCAAAATCAAATAAAATTATTTATTTGCTATAACACACTACAATTTTCAAAACAAAAATACAATAAAAATATTTGAGGTCGGTTTCCGAGCTCGGGATTTAGCTCGTTCAGAAAATTGGCTTTCCGAAACGGGGTGTAGTAGCAGTCCACGTTCAAATTAATTTTCGAAAAACTATAAAATTGAACACAACATAACATAAAGAGAAAATAGTGTAAAGTTTCAGCTATTTTGAATTATTTAGAAAAGTTTCATTTCGTCAAGGAAAAACGTTTCCAATTATAGAAATGAGAAAATAAAGATTATCATAAAAACTGCGACTACGCCCCGTTTTGGAAAACCAATTTTCTGACTCCAGCTGTTTTAAGTCTAGAACTTAGCTAAATCCCGAGCTCGGAATCCGGCCCTTAATGTAAACATAAAATTGAAATAAACATATTTTTCAGCATAACCTGATAGGTGTTGTCAACATACTACTCTTGTCTGTCATTAGACACAGCATCTAATAGATTGCCTTCTTATTTCGAATATGAATCACAGCTATCTACTATAGAAGGCATTGGAAAATAATCTTGGCAACCACGCCGTCCAATCCCTTCCTTTATAACGTGAATCTCGCTATAGTCTGTTGTTATCAGGGAAGTTTCAAAGGGGGCAGAGCGGCATCATGACATGCATTGTAAATTTTAAAAGCTGGGAATATACACGCTATTCTAACTGCAGCTCCAATTACCTCATTGAGGCCCGCCGCAAAGTAGACCTACGCTAATCCACGAAAAGCAACCCACGCCGTGGGATGTTTTATAAACCATTGCTATAGACTATTATTCATAATCAATCAGCTGACAAGTGTATTATATTCATTGCAAGTATTATTATCATTACACAGACATCTGGAGAAGCCTAGCAATGGTTTACAAAGCATCCCACGGCATGGGATGTTTGTCGTGGATTATCGTGAGCCTACTTTGCGGCAGAGACACATGAGGCGTTTCTTCAGGCGAGTCGGCACGGCACGACAGGACAGGCAGCTCTCAGATTTGCTGATTATCGAGAATCTGCCAATCGAAGAGCTTCCTTTTTTGTCGTGCCGTGCCGACTCTTCTAAACAAACGCCTCGTGAGTCTCTGTCCTAATATATATGCATATGCACTCATAGGCCAATACAAAAATTAAAAACATTCAAAGAGTCAATAAATTGTTCGGCCTATGTAGCCGGGAGACATTGCTGTGTACGGCCTGCAATGATGTGTCCATCTCTGCCCTTGATGTCATAGATCTTAACACGGCCTGTGCAGCTTGTACTCTGTGCTTGGATTACAAGTAGTTCTGTGAACAGTAGACCTCACGCAGTATTCTCATCCACAAGTAACTGATTGAAACTATAGACCTTATGGAAATACAGCAATAGACTGCCTTCTCCACACATCTGTTTAATCACTTGTCAGCTGATTTATGATGAATAATTCTATAGTCTGATTTTTTACTCTCATATTGGCGTATGAAGGAGGCTTCTTTTTCCTTTTATATTATCCTTGAAATGCAAAATTTCCAAAAACCTTGTATATACGTCGACGCGCAATTAAAAAAGAAACATAGCTGTCAAATTTCATGAAAATCTATTACAGTGTTTCGCCGTAAATGCGCAACATATAAACATTTAAACATTAGAGAAATGCCAAACCGTCGACTTGAATCTTAGACCTCACTTCGCTCGGTCAATTATTCTTGAAATGCAAAATTTTCAAAAACCTTGTATATACTACGTCGACGCGCAATTAAAAAAGAAACATACCTGTCAAATTTCATGAAAATCTATTAGCGTTTCGCCGTAAATGCACAACATTTAAACATTAGAGAAATGCCAAACCGTCGACTTGAATCTTAGACCTCACTTCGCTCGGTCAATAAATTTGTTTAGTCACAATCTGACAACTGCACTATTTGATTTAGTAAAGGACTCACAGTGCAAGCGACTTGTAGATGCGAGACAAACGCGACCAGATCCAAGACGTCGCTGCTGGAAGCGGGTGGCTGCAGCTGGGGGACCGCCGTGTCCATTTGGCAACACAGCACCACCAGTGCTACTTCGCATGGCCTGCAAACAAACAATTATTTATAAATAATAGGCAATCAACAACACAAGTAGCTTTGCATTCACAGCAACAACAAATAACCACAAACAGAGCTACTGACTGCTTCAATGTATAAAATTGCAGGATCATACTTTTTATCATGTTCTTTCTTCATTTAAGGGCTACTAATTATTAAAATACATTGAAAAATTATCAAAAGTACCCTTTATTTTATTGCAACAATACTAGTTTTAACTCCTTAGGAGCCAACCGAGCTTCGCTCTGGAGTACAAAAGCATAACAAATTTATTACGAAAGAAGAAATTATAATAACATTCATACAGAAAATGTTCTATCTAATCACAGTAAATTGAGATCAATTCCCAGAGGAATGAAAAAATTTCTCTCACAAAGGCCCAGTTGCACAAAAGCCGGTTAAATTTTAATCCTGACTAACTTCACGTGAACCAAATCAGAGAAGACCATTTCAAAAAGATGAATCTACTGGAATTAATAAGGATTAAAAATAACCCGGTCTTTTTGCAACCGGCACTAAGTACCTGATTGAATGATTACAAAAGTTCAACAGCTGAGTCATAATTTTGACACAGTCCCACACACATTAACTCGCTCACTCACTAACATCACCAACAGACGACGAAATAATTATTATCAGCTGTTTTCCCAAGGATGAATAATAATTATCATTTTAATGTCCTTCAGCGAGTTTTCACAGGGATGAGACCTAGTCCAATCGAATCTTTATATTATAAACCTACTAGGTTATGAGTTTCGTGAGAATCGTTAGAGCCGTTTTCGAGATCCGGTGAAATACAAACATCTAAACATCCAAAACATCTAAACATATAAACAGAAGTTGCTCGTTTAAAAGTATAGGATTTTCAAGTGTAAATAAAATAAATGAGCAACATTGAATTAATGCTGTTCATAAAACTAACTCATATGAATGTAAACTAGCATTAATCCAATGTTGTTCATTTTATTTACACTTGAAAGTGCCATTAAAACACGTTGTGACTTGCCCGTAGCTGCTCACACTGAACGCAACCAGCAAGTGCAAGCGTTCAGTGTTAGTGTTATTTATGCTCTTTCCAGATTTTATTTCTCATCTGCGCGCTTGGTCATGCATAACCACGCGTGCACTTGCACATATACACATCCAATGTATCAAACTACAGGTGGATTTTCGTTTGTGCGTAAATGTCATCGTCCACCACGACAAGTTGAAGATCTCAGATTTCAATTTGTCTAAATAACCTAAAAGATTCTGTCATAAGAAGATATCACATGGTATAGGGTGTTTGTTTCAGATTTATCTATTAACTCAAACTGATAGTCCTAGTAGTTATTTTTCGTGAAGCTAAGTGACGCTTGTAGTCTCTCATACTGTGCCGTTCTCACATTCTCACCCGGCCACAACAGTAATAACAGACCATAGTGGACAGTAATCGGCTTGAGTTAACAAAAATCCGCTTGAAATTCGGAACAGAAAGGACCTATACCATGGGATAAATTCTTATGCTATTTTTTTCTCTATGATAATAGCATCTGTTTGCAGCAGCTAGTATTGCTTCTATGTCAACATTGTTATCATCATAGTATATTCAACTATGAAGCATAGTTGGAAAACACTTCAATCATCCCCCCTTTTTTTACACCACAGTTCTTGATCTGGTATAATAATAATATGATTGTTGTTATTGCTTTGCATGTATTTATTTGTATCTTATGTTTGTAAATGATAGAATAATATATTTAAAACATAGTATATAAAAAAAACATCAGACTCTCTCACCTGAAATTGGCGCACACCGCATCACACATGACAATCTCGAGTCGCTGCCACATCTCGTCGCCTTCCCCCACCAGCCGCTCATACAAGGCAGCTGATTGGCTGTCCCGACAGGCGGCGTCCAACATGCGCAGAAGCGAGAGCGCAGTGACCGGGCGCGTGACCACGCCCTCTCTGTCCAGCTGCAGACCCAGTTTGGTGGCGATGATCGCTTGCATGCGCGTCAGGTCGCCCACACTGCACTTGCACTGCGATATCACCGCCACATCCAGCGGTTCGCAGTCACAGACTAACTTGCAGGCTAGTTGGAAACTCGACACCGATATGCAGGCCATGTGTTTCGGTTTTACCTGCACGAAAAACGTAACCAAAAAATATCATCATCGGATATTCATGTTTCAATTCCAAAATTTTCACCAACATATTAAAATGAATTTGAAAATTTCGAGCCAAAAATTACACCTCCACTGTCACTACAGTCATAGAGAAAAGATAGCTCAAGAAGCTTTCCCATGGTAAAGGTAGTTTATGTTGCAAAATGTCAACTAGATTCTTGTTAATTCAAGCCGATTACTCTCTATAATTATTATTACTGTTTTGGCCGGGTAAGTGTCTAAGTGTCTAAGGCTCAACTCACACTTGCGCGAATCAAGTCAAGAAGAGACTGCGACTCTAGTCTCTTCTCGACGCAGCATGTGTTTTCAAATGGTGACACTCAGACCAGTCGATTCTATAGTGTGGTCCACGTTATAATGGCAGTGAATAAAGATAGAAGAATAGCGATGCCGATTCTCTGCATTAACTAATTATATTTCTACACTATCAAAAACATAATTGTCATCGTTGTGGACCTAGAAAATGATAGTACGACCGTCTTTCGAATGATAGACAAGGATAGCAAAACCAAAGTTGATCAAATAATGTCATTATAACGTGGACCTCACTATAGTCTCCGCGACCTCACGACTGTGAGACTGAGTCGAGCGTCGACTCGACATGTTGGTCGAGCCTCGACTTGAGTTGCGTAGTACCGTGTATTTCTAATGAAGGTGAGGTTATGTTTGATGAAAGTGATGTTTTATCATTTTAGATAAGACAATATATTGATAATAATTATTTTTAAATACGCAGAAGTAACGAATTGGATCTCATATTTTTAATAATGTGAGGTAAGAGATGGAGTAGCATGGAACTGAAGTAGTCACAATAAAGTCGTCAGGTCGATAGACTGGAGTATCCTCGACTGGAATCGTACGATTTGAGTCGAGGTAGTGTGAGTTGATCCTAAGAATGAGCACAGTATGAGAGTCTACCAGCGTCACATAGCTTCATGAATCATAAGTACTTGGACTATCAGCTTGAATTGACAGTGAAATTTGAAACATAAACGCCCTTATCTCCTTATGCTATCTTTTATCTATGCTGCAGCTGACTCAATATAGTATTTAGGAGTGTTTTGGGGATTACAGATCGATGACTCACCTTCATCCGGGTGAGGAACCTGTCCATGATGTTGAGTGCAACGAAGAGCACTTCAGATGGCATGTCGTACCACACTTTCAAGCAACGCAGCACATGCGCAGAACCATTGCGAATGCCCACTGTCACCTCTCCACTCTACAAAAATAAAGAAAAACATGGATAAGACGTCTCAGTAAAACACAAACAAAGCATAGAAACACATTAAGAGTTGCATCGAACACTATGGTGAAGTCCACGTTATAATGGCAGTATTTGATTAACATTGGTGTTGCTATCCTTGTCTATTAATCGACAAAGCAGATAGCGCTATCCTTTTCTACTTCTGCAACGCTTGATAGAGAGTAGAGAGTTAGTGGGAAGGATATTTTTAATATTCATTGATATGTCCAAAGCTCTGCCAATATAATGTAGATGCATAACAATATAATTATCTATAGTTATTATATTACAAATTGCTTTTTCATATCATATACAGTTCAATGATTATTTTCTTAGTCTATATTATGTAAATTCATCTATAATTTTGCTGTATTATAAGCTATTGTATATAAGTGTATAAGCCAGTATATATTGTAATCTACATAAATAAAGTACTCAATCAATCAATCAATGCTACCAGATAATTTTTTAACAATGTACATTAATATAATCAACAGAAAATTCAATCTCAATTATTTTAAACTAGTAGTTCTGTGAACAGTAGACCTCGCGCTCAGTAAGTTACAGTTGACCTGTTGTTATGTTTTCTTAAAAATCAATAAATAATTCATCAATTTAAAATGTCTAGAAAAAATCCTAAATAAACATAGAGCTTTCTGTCCTATCGTACCGTGACGTGTCGTCCCGGAATGTGAGTGTGAGCGCTGTTATCACGTCTGGCTGCAACTGTCTACAACGTTGATGGAGAGATACATTTTCAAGATTTTCAATGTTTTTCAACGGATAGTATTATAGTAAACTGCCTACTAACGTTGATGGAAAGATACAATTTTCAAGATGTTCGATGTTTTTGAACGGGTAGTATTATAGTCAACTGTCTACTAACGTTGATGGAAAGATAAATTTTCAAGATGTTCGATGTTTTTGAACGGGTAGTATTATAAATAGTCCACTACACAGCTGATTTATGATGAATAATATTCTATAGTCTGATTTTTACGGTAATATAGGCGTATGAAGGAGGCTCCTTTTCCCTTTATTTTATCCTTGACATGCACAATTTCCAAAAACCTTGTATATACGTCGACGCGCAATTTAAAAAGGAACATACCTGTCAAATTTCATGAAAATCTATTACCGCGTTTCGCCGTGAATGCGAAACATAAACATTTAAACATTAAGAGAAATGCCAAACCGTTGACTTGAATCTTAGACCTCACTTCGTTCGGTCAACAAGAATTAAGAGATATTCCGTTATCAGCTATCTTCTATAGAAGGCAGAGAACCTGCAACACTGTACCCCTATCTTTCTCCACTGTCATTATTAGGTTGAGACTTCACTACAGTAGACAATAAAAATAATTTTCTTTGTCTTCTCCAATAACTCCGAACAAAATTATAATCTCAATAAGATTTCAAGCACAAAGCATCCATGTTTTATCGGTAGTTTCCCTTTCAAACAATAGATTTTAATATTCAACTAGGAAACACAATCAGGTTCATTCAAGCATTATTTAATAAATTCTTTTCAATTACAATTGAAGTAAGAATGGCAATACTCGAAGTGAGGTCTAAAGGTGCGTACAGATTTACGCGCCGCGAACATGAGCAATTCACTTTTAATCAACTGATGCCAAGCTTTTTATATCTGTATCTTACCGTTTCTGTAAAAATACAGATATAGTCAGCTGATTAAAAGTGAATTGCTCATGTTCGCGGCGCGTATATCTGTACGCACCTTAAGATTCAAGTCGACGGTTTGGCATTTCTCTTAATGTTTAAATGTTTGAATTTTTATATGTTTATATGTTGCGCATTTACGGCGAAACGCGGTAATAGATTCTCATGAAATTTGACAGGTATGTTCCTTTTTAAATTGCGCGTCGACGTATATAAAAGGTTTTTGGAAATTTTACATTTCAAGGATAATATAAAAGGAAAAAGGAGCCTCCTTCATACGTCAATATTAGAGTGAAAATCAGACTACAGAATTATTCATCATAAATCAGCTGTCGAGTTGACTATAAATTGCATGCAATTCAATATCTCAATGTAACTTGGTAAAGAATTAGCAGCTGTGTAGACTATAAATTATTGCATGGCTCATTGAATGCAATTTTTATGCACTATTAAAAATAGGATGCAAAGAACTTATAACAGCTCGTCTGGGCGCCTAGATGTCTTCTGGTTTTCTCGCGCTAAATTCCGGAAAGCGTTATATGATAATTTAATAATTTGATTTGATCTGATCGAATAAATAGTTAGTGTATCAGTGTGGATGTGCTTATGGTTTGGGACGTCGTTATAACTGCGCGAGGTCTACTGTTCACAGAACTACTAGTTAGGCGGAGTCAAGACTAAGGAGTTAAGACAATTCTCGTATCATTCCATCAAACGATTATTTGACGTTGTCTTTTATTCTATGAATGTTATGGCAATAAAATCATATTTATTTATGACTCTGTTGCATATTCATACTTTTTCACTGTTAAAATTAAACATGAATTTTAAAAAACACTGGATTTTCACTCTAAAAGTGTTTTTTAAAATTCATGTTTATTTATTAATTTATTTGGTATTGCATCATACTTCCAGTCGGCCTATAGTTGGAATGAGGGATACTTGTAATGAAATAGAATACCCTATAGTGAGGTCCACGTTATAATGAAAGTATTTGATCAACTTTGGTTTTGCTATCCTTGTCTATCATTCGACAAAGCCGGTTGTACTATCCTTTTCTAGGTCCACAACGATGCCAATTATGTTTTTACAGTGTAGGGATACAATTAATTAATGCAGAGAGTCGGCATCGCTATTCTTCTATCTTTATCCACTGCCATTATAACGTGGACCACACAATAGTATCTTATTCAAATTGAAATTGAATGAATACTTGAAAAGTGATGTGAAATTATTTTTTGGATAACTCATTTCTCAATTTGATCTCCAATTACCCTCATCCAACTAGTTACAACAAAACAAATAATTAGGCTTACATAAACTCAACCCATAAAATGCAACCAGCAGACAATTATTTCAATAAACATAAAAGATAAGGAAATCAGATACTCTGTCCTAATTTATCATATCTCCATATTATTTAGCACATACAGCAGTGGCACATTTCCGTATTGGCAATACTCTACTCATATTACATGACTAATTTGAGTCACATATTTTTAAGTAAATGTTGAAAAACTAAAACACGGCCCAAATTACACTACACCAGAAATAATAAGTTTCCTTGTTACATTCATGCCTAGTGAAACTAATCAGTTCAAGAAAATCGCAACTGAAAAGAAATTAGTCTGAGCAATAATTATTATCGCTGCAAAAGAAAAACACGATTGAAGCTGAACGATTCTAAAAAAAAAATGAGCTAAGCTTGTTAAATTGTCAGCAAAACAATTATGATCAGTTATTCATGTGAACTTATATGTTTAAGGGCAATATTTAGAAATTATTCTTGAAAACCTTCTTTATTTGTCACATATACTAAACACTATTTTTGGCAATATTTAGAAATTATAGAGGTTATGTTTGATGAAAGTGATGTATTATCATTTTAGATAAGACAATAATAAGAATTAGATGAAAAAATATATTAATAATAATTATGTTATTACTAGTAGTTTTGTGAACAGTAGACCTCACGCAGTATTCTCATCCACAAGTACCTGATTGAAACTATAGACCTCATGGAAATACAGCAATAGACTGGCTTCTCCACACATCTGTGTAATCACTTGTCAGCTGATTTATGATGAATAATTCTATAGTCTGATTTTTACTCCAATATTGGCGTATGAAGGAAGCTCCTTTTTCCTTTTATATTATTATCCTTGAAATGCAAAATTTCCAAAAACCTTGTAAATACGTCGACGCGCAATTAAAAAAGTAACATACCTGTCAAATTTCATGAAAATCTATTACCGCGTTTCGCCGTGAATGGGCAACATAAAAATATATACACATTTAAACATTAAGAGAAATGCCAAACCGTCGACTTGAATCCTAGACCTCACTTCGCTTGGTCAATTATAAAATGTGTTACATGCTAAGTAGTGATGAATTAGATCTTAAATTTTTAATAAAGTAAAGTTAGAAAATGGAGTATCATGGAACTGAAGTAGTGACAACTGCGAAACCGTAGAAACCAATCCGAAAAACAAAAACAAAACAATGAGCAAAAAAGTCGTAAGATCGAGAGACAGAAGTATCCTCGACTGGAGTCGTACGATTTGAGTCGAGGTAGTGTGAGTTGAGCCGAATATGTTATAGTATTTATGAATGAATAGTGAATAGATATGAATGAGAAGCCAATTTGTGATTGTATTAATGAATGAATAGTATATACCTGTGAATGAGAGGGTAGTCTAAGGTAAGGCTGGAACTTCTGCTGCAACACAAGCAACTGCGTGAGGTGGAGGCCAGCATCCGGGGCCGGGGGGAGGTCAAGGGGGGGATCCATTGCTGTCGTGATGACGTCACACCTGTCCATTGCTGTCTTGATGACGTCACAGCCGTCTGTTGTTCTGCTACACCACGGTTGCCGTTCGCACTGCCAGCCCTCTGACAACAATGGTCTGACCTCTCCGCCCGCCGCTTGTGACCCGACTGGTCTGCAACAGAAAACATACAAAAATCAATAATTATTGTCAAAATGAGGAATAGGGCCTTATTAGCCGTGAGCGACTGCTACTGGGTCGGCCGACTCAACGTCCAAGGCCCAAAAAGCATTGAGTTAGATGGAACATTATTTATCGTTGGAAAAAGTTATCGGCGACAGAAAAAGTCTACCCGAGCAGGACACCGAAACTAGCGAGCTAAGGCCCGGTTGCACAAAAGCTGGTTAAATTTCAACCGTGAATTATTTCACAAGAACCAATCAGAGAAGACCTTTTTGATAAGACGACTTCTCTGATTGGTTCTCGAGGAATTAATCACGATTAACACTTGACTGGCTTTTGTGCGATCGGCACTAAGTGTCGGAGAAGACTGGTTTTGCATTGAGCTTCACGGCGCTTAATTTACCTGCCAGAAGACGGGATGTTCTTAAAGAGTTTATATCCTGGGAAGCATGTAAATCGCTCAAGTGTCATCGTTTGCCAATCAACTATAAAATTGAGGTCCACGTTATAATTACAGTATTCGATTGCTATTCCTATCCTTGTGTATCATCCAACAAAGCAGATAGCGCTATCCTTTTCTACCTCTACAACGTTTCCATATCGTTTTCCAACAATGTAGAAATATGTATTAAAATTCAATGTATTGAAATTTATTATTAAATGATTAAAAAATATATTTTCTTGAAAAATATAATTGATTATTTTAAACAAGAATGAAGTTAATATTACATCAGATATACCGGTATCAGCTATCCTCTATAGAAGGCAGTGACAATCGGCAACGATGTTCTTCTATCTTTCTACACTGCAATTATAACTTGAACCTCACTATAGCAATATTTATCTCCATTAGAAATAATCCAGTCACAGTCACCTCTTATTCAAATAACGATCTTTCTTTCTCTTTCTACCGGTATCTTTTGTATCTTATTACATCAGATATACTGGTTTCAGCTATCCTTTACAAGGCAGTGACAAGGGAGAGAATCGGCGCTGTTCTCCTATCTTTCTCCATTGCCATCGCAGTTTATTCCTCAGATCTTTCTTTACTTTATGAGGGGACATGACCATTACTGTAAATACAAAATAATTACATCATAGAATTCTTGTTTCATCAAGTTATTATTGTCTCAGAAATAAATTTTAAAGATGAACCATTTATTTTTAACCGTGAACAGGAAAAATATTTGAGAAAAAATGAACAGTGAGAGCAAAATCTGTTTTTGTACGGACAATTAACAAGCAATTCAATTAAGACAGAGCTCTCATGTCAAGACAAGGAATACTCATTGTTACTTGCACTTCCGTTACTGGCTCCAATTACCACAAACATTGATTTCAATTACAAGCATTGAAAACTTCAAGTACATTTCATATTTATTTGTTCCTAATCTACTGAGGTCAGATAAAGATTATTTTTATCATAAATTTAAAGTGATGTATCTTATTTGAAATTAATTTTATACTATTTTAGTAAGGTCAAATTACAAATTATCAACGATTAAAAATGCATTACACATTTCAAGTATATTTAAAAAGATATAATTGCTCTTAATCTACAGTATTAAGGTCGAATATTAAAAGTAATTGAAAAAGTTATAATCGACCCCATTGAAGTGGACCAAAAAAGAGCAGTTGAATAATAATTCTTATCATTGTGCAATACACTATCTGTGACATCCTATTCATCTCATGAAAAACATTATTGAGGTCACAGCTTTGGCAAATAGTCACAATTTCAAACATGAAAAAATAGAATGAAACTAAAAAAACATACAGAATAAAAAACTGTACATCTCAAAAAGTAGATACTGTTGAGGGAATAAAATTTGTAATCTTCAAACAAGAGATAAGTGATAAGAATCACAAACCAGTCATGAATTTGAAAAACATACAGAAAAAAACTGAAAGCTTTGAATACTACAATAGTAGATATAAAAAGAATAAAATGTGTAAGCTTGAAACAAGAGATGATGTGAGAGAGTAAGTCAGTGTGAGAAGAGAGATGGTAGGGAGTTATGTGATTGAAACAATAAAAAGATTCGGAATAAATTGACCAATTGACTTCTGCTGTAAGATAAACAATAATTTATCATCCACCGAGTCGATGCATGGTCTCAGACAATATTAAACTTGAAAGCAATTCATTTTTCATTGACCCATATTATCTTAGCTGAGAATTATGATAGGTTGATAATAATTTTTCCAAAAAAATTGAAAATATTTTGACCTATATACGAGAATGAAACTGGAAAAATAATATTATAATGTACAATCTAATCAGTTTTTGCCAATATTATCAAGATTTGAGGGAGAATGACACAATCAGTAAATTTGAAATGACTTGTTAATTTATCGGCCTATATTATTGGCACTCAGAATATCTCAAGTTGATAATAATAATTCTTCATGATTCTTGGATTTCAGCATAAAGTGAAATCATTCCTTAAATTGACAGAACTGTGACTAATAATAACATTGATGAATAATTTTCAATACAGTTTCATAGCAAAGCTTGAAGTGATATCATAATTAATAGAGTTGTATGATGTAGAGACAGTGACATTTTTTGAGAAATTGGACTAATGACAACATTTTTAGTGTAATACAATGAAAAACTAATATGAGAAATGAAAATTAAAATGAATCATTTATATCCTCCTCAACATACAAATTACATAAGAAATTAAATAGTATCTTGGAAATTTTACTGATCACGTTTCCAGTAATGTGATCAGATAAACGAAGGTAAATAGGCTACATTATAAAATTAAATAATAAATGAAAAAATAATAAAAATGATGCAATATCAATTTTTACATGGCCCTTTGAATATTGAAATAAAATTTAAACTAGTATAATTTAAATATTTATAAATCATTATTAAATCAATATACTATTACAAATTGAATCAATAGTAGTTGATATGTAGGCCTATATAATCAAACAAATGAATAATTAATTATTATTCAAGCAGAAATCGAAAAGACCATTTTTTGGACAATAAACTAGTTGGGTAAATTTTTGAAAATTCTGAAATTACCTTACTTTTTACTTGCCCAATTACCTTAGGTAAGGAAAGTATTGCTTTCCGAAAAAAATTAAGGTACCCAAATTTCCATACGTTTCAAGGTCCCCTGAGTCCAAAAAAGTAGTTTTTGGGTATTGGTCTATATATATATATATATGCGCGCGTGTGTGTGTGTGTGTGTGTGTGTGTGTGTGTATGAGTGTATGTGCGTCTGTGTACACAATATCTCATCTCCCAATTAACGGAATGACTTGAAATTTGGTACTTAAGGTCCTTCCCCTATAAGGATCCGACACTAACAATTTCGATCAAATGCAATACAAGATGGCGGCTAAAATGGCCAAAATGTTGTCAAAAACAGGGTTTTTCTCAATTTTATCAAAAACGGCTCCAACGATTTTGATCAAATTAATACCTAATATAGTCATTGACAGTCTCTATCAACTGCCACAAGTCACATATCTGTAAACATTTCAGGAGCTCCGCCTCATCTATGCAAAGTTTGATTTTAAATTCATAATTATCAGGCTTCAGATACGATTTGAACAAGAAAATTCAAGTGGAAAAAATTGAGCATGAAAATCTCTACAATTAATGTTCAGTAACATTTTCACCTAAAATTGAAAATAACCTTTAAATTCGAGAAAATGTGATAATTCAATTGCAAATTATTGTTGATTCTATTAAATCATTCACTATGAAGAGATAGCAGACCTCATGTGTGTCTCCAGCGTTATTGCCCTGTCACCAGCTGGCTCAAATCTTTGAATAGTAGACTTGAGATGCGCGGGAACACTAGCGTCAGGTGATCAATTTTCATAACGGCAAGGAAAGTTGTGTGAGTGCGCCACACCAGATTTTTAGTGTAATACAATGAAAAACTAATATGAGAAATGAAAATTGAAATGAATCATTTATATCCTCTTCAACATACAAATTACATAAGAAATTAAATAGTATCTTGGAAATTTTACTGATCACGTTTCCAGTCATGTGATCAGATAAACGAAGGTAAATAGGCTACATTATAAAATTAAATAATAAATGAAAAAATAATAAAAATGATGCAATATCAATTTTTACATGGCCCTTTGAATATTGAAATAAAATTTAAACTAGTAGAATTTAAATATTTATAAATCATTAATCAATATACCATTACAAATTAAATCAATAGTTGATGTAGGACTATATCATCAAACAAATGAATAATTTATTATTATTCAAGCAGAAATCGAAAGCACCATTTTTTGGACAATAAAGATTGTTGGGTAAATTTTAAAAAATCTGGTGTGGCACACTCACACAACTTTCTTGCCGTTATCAAAATTGATCAACTGACGCTAGTGTTCGCGCGCATCTCAAGTTTACTATTCTAAGACCTGAGTCAGCTGGTGACAGGACAATAGCGTTGCAGACACACGAAGTCTGCTATCTCTTCATAGTGAATGATTTAATAGAATCAACAGTTGCCAACAGTTTGCAATTAAATAATCTTATTTTCTCGAATAACGAGCTTATTTCCAATTCTAGGTGAAAATGTTACTGAACATTAATTGTAGAGATTTTTATGCACAATCATTTCCACTTGAAATTTTTTGTTTAAATTGTATCTGAAACCTGATAATTGGGAATCTAAAATCAAACTTTGCATAAATGGGGCGAAGCTCCTGAAATTTTTACAGATATGGGACTTGTGGCAGTTGATATAGCTTATCAGTGACTATTTCAGGTATAAATTTGATCGAAATCGTTGGAGCCGTTTTCGAGAAAATCGCGAAAAACCCTGTTTTTGACAACATTTTCGCCATTTTAGCCGCCATCTTGAATTGCATTTGATCGAAATTGTTCGTGTCGGATCCTTATAGTGAAAGGACCTTAAGTTCCAAATTTCAAGTCATTCCGTTAATTGGGAGATGAGATATCGTGTACACAGACGCACATACACTCATACACACACACACACACACACACACAGACCAATACCCAAAAACCACTTTTTTGGACTCAGGGGACCTTGAAACGTATAGAAATATAGAAATTGGAGTACCTTAATTTTTTTCGGAAAGCAAACTTTCCTTACCTATGGTAATAAAATTCTGAAATTACCTTACTTTTTAAATGTAAAATTCATAAGAAAGCTACACAAATGAAAATTAAGCTGAATTAAATTAAACATACCTTTCCAAATTATAAAAGCCTTGATCCCTCATATTAACGAACATCTAACAATAATTAATTATTAATACTATTTTCGGAAAAATGACTAGAATTGATCAGAGTAAATCTTAAACAAAATCACAGATTATAACACATTCTAGAAGAATCCACAAACGTCCGTAGTCACTCAAGAATCATTGAGCACTGACGCTAAGCGGATAACGGATGCTGTTAAAATTCAAAAATGAAGAAAATATGTTCTAAAAAAATAATCTGATAAAACCAGAATGAAATGAATAACAGCTTTGTTTGTGTGAACCATCGACCTGTCGAAACAGGCAGAAACATGTTTTGGCAGCAAAAGGAAAACAGATAAACTGTCAGAGAGAGAGAGACAAAAAGAAAGAGAGTGAGAGAGTGGAAGGAAGGAAAGAGAAGAACAATCAACATAATGATGGGTCAAACGTTACATAACCGTTATTTGCTTAGTATGCGATAAAAATGACCATTTTGAGAGAAAATAAATTTGTCAGACAAAAAGAGACAGAAGATAGTAGACAGACAGTACGAGAAGTATTGAATAAAAATGGAAATGATAACAGAAAAAAAGCAATTCCGATTAAAGTACATAGCATTTCCTAATAATTGTTATTTTATTGAACCCTAAACTTAGCACTAATAAATAAGATTAAGAAGCCTACATTGATAAGTTGAGAATTCAATAACAACTGTAGGTGATAATCATCCATTTTATGTACAGTAGTATTATTTTTATCAATGAAGACTTTTTTACCACCCTTGAAAAAATGTGAGTTATTAATTGAAAATTAAAAATTAAATTATAATACAGTGATTAATACACAGTACCTACCGAATTAGTAAAAATCCCTCATTTTTTGACAAAACAAGTAGAAGTCTAGAAATTTCAAAAAGTATTGCGTCATACTTTTCCACTTTCAGCATTTAGCTTTGTGATAAAATAAAGACCTAGGCTATGTATGAAATGGTACTCATTTTCGTAAAGTTTATAATTTATTCATATTCTGCCCTACGTTACAAACCGGATTACGTTGAAGATCCTATCCTGTTCATATAATTAGCTCATATTTTCAGAAGGAATAATTCCAAGTTCTCAAAATGATTGTTAGTCTTAATTCTCCAGCAACAAATTAATATTTTCTATCATTTTGCATACACTTTTTTCATCATTTTTATACGAATTTTCAATTATTTTTAGTATACTTCCAATAACTGATAAGGGTCATCAAACATAGTGAAGCAACAAAAGAAGTTGAAGCTTGAGAGTGTTGAATGTAATGGATGAGATTGAGTTGATTGAAAATTCATGTATTTAAATAGTGGAGCTATGTTTTGACCCATTTGAATGCATGCATTATTTTCAACAGTCACTAGCTTGAAACTATATTTGCAGCTGCACCATGTTTTCACCCAGAGTAATATTTCAAAAGATGGTGGAGCGGCGATGTAACAAATTAATAAAAAATGTAACGGTCAATCAATCAATTTTATTTATCTAGAAGATACAATGCACATAAGGCCACACTGTTTGTATATCATGTGATGTTACTTAATCACATGATAACTGTTTGATAAATAATAAGTTGTTTACTAAGTTTAGTTTGTTATCTACGTAAATAAAGATGGTTGCTTCAAATGGCTAAGAATTTATTAAGATATTTAAACATGGCGCAGTCAAGGAATTGAACAGAAAAGGAGAATGATGTGCCCTGATATACAAAAGGGTGTCCCGACTTGATCCCTGGACAGATTTACCCATTCCACAGCATCAATACACTATATGGGTAGCATTAGCATGTGATTGATCAGCTGAATTGTTGCTAGCGATTTGAGTCTACCAGTTTACAAACAATATTTTATAATCAGGAATACAGTAAGGTAGTCAATTTGCTTCTTCAACTTCTGATCGCCCCTACACTGAGAAACTAGAGAGCACGAAACTTACCAGACCACGTCTGTAGCTTCAGTGTTGAAAATAATATATCATCTTCTATTTATATTAATTTTAGTTATTGTATTGCCCTACTATTAATCGGAGTATTTTCTCACCCTAAGGGTCAAAACATAGATACAGCTCCACTTTGTTTTGCCCCAAGATTTCATGCTTCACTTTCAACACCCTCAAGCTTGAAGATAGGTAGCCTACTACAGTCGCTCCACTATGTTTGACTTTTGACCCAAAAGATTCATTCTATCACTTAATATCAGGAAATATGAAGTTTAATTTGTCTTGGCTTAAAAACATTCGCAGATAAGTATGATATCTAAATAACTTATTAATTTACTAAAGTAAAACATTACTTTTAAAAATATAATGGTGACGACCATAAATGATATAATATCATTTCACTGTTTGAGATAATTTATTGGAGAATGTTCAACGGTTAAACCCCAGCAATTCAGGTGGGATCCGAACCATCGGACAATAATTTACAGGTTGGTTATAACTGATATAAAATAAGGTAGGTGGTATCTTGGAATTTTAAGTGACTAGGCCTATAAGCATTAAAATAAGTACAATCTAAGTTAGGTAGGTACTTTATTTCGGCTATTTATTCTATCTAGTTTATTTATTTTACCTTCACCGGCTTAGCTTAAACGATTAGTATAGGCTGTATATCGTATGACAGGAGATACCGTATCAATATAATCTATGGCACTAATGATGAAGTGATAATTTCACTATATACACTGTATGTATATAACACTTAAACTATACAACTTGAGACCAGTAAATCTGTAGCTGATAAAAGTCGCTGTTTTGTCTTGAGTCTTGCAGATTTATTTTGTTAGGACTTTCAAATTAGAGTTGAAGAACAAATCATTGAATAGGCTTACTAGCATATGAAAATATTTATTATTTATAGAAAACTACATACTGATCAGAAGAAGGCCAACTCAATTGATATTTGAGACTTACATAGGTTCTTTAGGTTTATAAAACTACGTTTGCAGTTTAATCGCCTCGAATTACCTATTTTCAACAATCATCTTGGTAATCTATAATATTTGTTTATAGCCTTTTATGGAGATCTATAGAATAATACTACCTACTCTGTCAATGAACTCATTTAGGTAATTTTGAAGGCCAAAAAATAGGTAAGCTAGCAATAATTAGATACGAAGGTCGTCAAAACCAACTGAGACATTCAAACAGAGTTTAATTGATTTTTAGCAGAAATTTCAGCACTTTTTCAAGAATACTACACTAAAAAACAAGTAAATTAACATGTACCAAAGTATAAGCTCCTATTTCTCTGCAGGGGTACAAATTTAAAACAAGTGTTTTCTGTGTTGTATTCAAAAACCATTGAATAAAGTAAACTTACCCGGATGCTTCCTCAGACCAAGATGCTCTATTTACCCTATTTTGGCGTTTTGATCATCTATAAAATCCTAAATTTGATAATTTTTTAGGATTGTAGAGATAATTGCCCAGTCTACTACACAAACTGCGTAACGACAAGAGAAATTGCGTAGTCTTTGTTTTCATTTCACAGCTGATCTATACACAGAGAAGCACAAAGCTCGAAAACACTTCCGCGCTTGGAAAATAGTTCCCAAAGGATGATGAAATTTATTTGAAATTTGCAATAATACTGAAGGAATAGAATGAAAATAGAGAAAAACTGAGAGGATTCATATTATTTACAGGAAGGGTTTCAATGATAGTAATTTGAAGCAATAAATTACGTTTATGCTCAAATATGAACAGATTTCAAAAAATTGATAATCGCTTCTCTTTATTGTTATTGATTTGATTATTTCAGAAATCTTAACATAACAGTTTATTCGGTGTAGAATTGTTTATTAAATATTGAACAACTCATCACATTTGAGCTACAATGACTGGCAACAATGTTGTTTATATCATTTTGAAAAACCGTTAACTTTGTTACAGATTCAAAGTTGTAGGAAGCTGTAACTACAAGGTTTATTTAATTAAAATAGAAACTTTTACCTTTGATGAGATATGTTGAAGATGAAGAAAAGTTTGAAGAAATCATGCGTTACAAATTGTTAATTCACTTTCACTATTAAAAATTTAGTTAATGGCAAAACATTCTGTCAAAACTACTTGTCTTCTGAAGCTCTTGATCACTGACTGGCTTTTCTCCTTTCTGTTTGACAGTTGACAGAACTACTGCGCAACTCTACGGCGCATCATCAAATTTGAATGTGAATCATCATCCATTGATCTATCACCTGCAAAGCTGAAAATAGTATTGTAGTTTATATTCTATTGTTGGTTAATAGGACTGATGTAACCCTTCCTAACAATTACTGAAAATGTTGTAATACTTCATATAAATCCTTTCTCTATTTTTGATTATTCCATATTTCATCATAAGATGGAGTGATTCTTGGGACTATCCCAAAAACCCACTTTCATGGATATTATTAGGAATATTGTATGTTCCTTTATAATAGTTATTGCTGTTTTATTTTATAAAGATAAAGATCTTATAATTTTTGTATTCTTGTTTTATTGATTTTAAAAAGTACTATAATTCTATTTTATTAATACAAGAAAGTAGCCCTGCAAATTCATACATTTAAAAAAGTTATCACAGTTATTTATAAGATAATTTCACAGCTTGATTTTAATAAAATTCAGATCCTACCCCTATTTTATTCTGCTACCTACCATTTTATCCATGTAAGTTAATTATTCTTTTATAGTACCTAGCGACTTATATTACATTACCTAATCACCTGGAAAAGTTGCCTACACTTATTTTGGGTTCAATTCTCAAACTTGACATGGCATTTTACCATAATAATCCCCTCATACAAAGATAGAACAGCAATACCATAAAATACAATACAATAATAATATTAAACAAAGTCATGCACTTTAGAAGTCAAGTAAAATCAAATAAATTCACCGACAGAGTAGAAAACAATGTAACTTTTATTTTTCAATTATCAAATTACTTTTCAAACAATACAAAAATATATGCGTAATAATAAGTAGGTGGTATTATAATGCTATCAATGGATATTTGAAATTCTTACATTAGTTATCCTGTATAAATCTGCTGTACATTATATTTATGTGGAAATTATGACAAATCTAATTTTTTCGAAAAATTGTAGCTAGAAAAATGGAAACATTATGTGTACATAATAATTATAGTTATTGCTCATTATCATATACTGGCAACCAGCTGGAGCTAGCCTGAGCCTACATCAGCGTCAAAACTTATTTTTTTAATAAAAACAAAAACACTGTAGGCTACTGTCAAAAAATTTACGCCAAGTAAATTATATTTAAGCTAATAAATTCAACAATTGAATCACTTAAAGATAGTAGATTGTTTACTAGTTCTCAATACTCAAAGAGAATATTTTTGGGATTGAAGTAACAATTTTTTGGAAAATAAAAATATGTCTGACTAATATAGAAATAAATAATTTCAGTACTAAGATTGGATGAATATCAAGTGAAATGATCAATCATTAGAAAATCTTGTGAATTATTTGTAAACTTTTCAAATTTAAACACGACAAAAATAATTGACTGCACGTAAAACTAATTCAATTATTTAAAATTGGATCAATTTAGAGAGTTCACCACAAATAAACATACATGAAAAATGTTGACAGTAGATATTATATCCTGTGTATTGTTTTTGAAATTGAAGTAAATTCTAAGTAACGATCACATATATTGCTTTGAATTTTCATAATTCAAAGTTTCACGTATTGGAGTACAATTTATTGAAGTTTTTACACACTTCATCATATTTCACTGACTCATACAATAGTTTTAAAATCATCCTCAAACAATCATAAATTAAATCCTAGCAACTCAACATAGTTTACATTAAATCAAGCTAAATGAGAAATCATACTTCTTATATCGACAAAGTCAAATATAGCGAATAAATAGTGGAAAATTGACAGATTTCTTACTAAATTTTTTCAACACTAACAAAACAATTATTCAAATTATGCAATTTTAACTTAAAGACAACTCTAGTACAGCCAGTAATGGGATTTCACATTTTAATTTAGACCTATTCTCAAGTTTTATAAAGATAATCAATCACAATCAATTGTACACAAATATTAATATTATAAAGATGTATTCCCACACAACAGTGGAAATATAATTCCCATAAGTTTTAATTGGACCATTCTCATCCAGCTTGGCGGAGCGAGTATGAAAGATCCCATTAGAACATATGGGAATTATATTTTCACTGTTTTGTGGGAGTCCAGACGTGAGGAATTATATCACGTATGGTTAACAATGTCGTGAGCTTTTATTAAATAATTTTACTGATAGGAGTAATCCAGTAGAAAATGCAATATAAACTTCATCCCGGCCTGTTTCCAATGCAATGAACATTCACAGATTCATACAAAATGTCAATTAACAAACACTATTGAAAATAGTTCACTATATATGGTATCCAACAAATTATTTCCTAGATCTTTCAATAGGTATCCACCACAAGAAAATGCAAAGTTAAGAAAAACCTTCCATGTCTATCTGCAGTAAAAACTATAGTTTCCATAGAAAAAGCTAGATTTGCACTATTCAAAATTGTTCACATTTTAGTATCCAAACAAAAACAAAATCATTTCCCAAGTCCTTTAATAAGTAGGCTATCTATCATTCACGACAAGCCCAAAGTTATAAAATCCACTATTCACATTATGGTATTCAAACAATATTATCAATGATTTTGATGAGTATTATCAAATCAAAGTGTAGGTAAATCCACTGTTCCTTTTATGTTATCCAAACAATATCATTTCCCAAGTCCTTAGATAGGTGTCATTCATGACAAGCCGACATTTAAAATCCCAATGTACATATTATAGTATCAAAACAATATTATTCATGTTTTTTATAGATATTATCCTACTGTAGGTCAATTCCGCTGTTCACAATACGATTTCCTAAATCTTGTATCACACAGTTGAAAAATCCCACGACCTTCTGCGATGAAAAAACACCTTGTTTGTAGAAAATATCACTTTTAATTAATAAAAACTGTGACAGAAAATGCACAATTTTCAGTGGAGGTGTTCAGAGCGATCAAGCTGAGTTAAAATCACACTCTTCAAATTATGGCTTCCAAACAATGATATTCATGTATTTTGATAGGTATTACCCACAACAAGTTGAAAAATCCCACGACCTTCTGCGATGAAAAACCACATTGTAGAAAATATCAGTTTTAATCAATGGAAATATTAGCGGAAAATGATCAGTTTTCAATTGGACGCTCTTCTGCGATGAAAAACCTCATTGTTTGTAGGAAAGATCAGTTTGAATTAATGAGTTTTGATGGAAATGTACAGTTTTCAGTTGTCAAGTGTTCATACCGTAGTATCTAGCCATGAAGTCACCATTGAATTGTATTAATAAAAATTGAATTAACGAATATTGTGGCTAAAAATACACAGTTCTTAGTTGGCAAGTGTTCAGAGCGAAGTATCCAGCCATGAGGTCACCATTGAATTGAATATTAATGAAACTTGAATAAATGAATATTGTGGCTAAAAATTTACAGTTTTTAGTTGATCGCCCTTCTGCGATGAAAACCCACCTTGTAGAAAATATCAATTAAAATTAATGAAAATAGTGGTAGAAAACGCACAGTTTTTAGTTTCCAAGTGTTCAGAGCGTAGAACCCAGCCATGTGGTCACCATTGAATTGTATCTATGAAACTTTGATTATTAATGAATATTGTGGCGGAAAATGCACAGTTTTCTGTTGAACGCCCTTCTGCGATGAAGAACCAGCTTGCATGTAGAAAATATCAATAAAAATTAATGAAAATAGTGGTAGAAAATGCACAGTTTTCAATTGCCAAGTGTTCAGAGCGTGGTATCCAGCCAGGAGGTGACCATTTGCCGCATCTCCTGATGGGCGTAGTCCTCGGGAAGCGGCAGATTTGAAATGAGCCGAGCCAGCCGACTCACCGACTCCAGGTCACCCTCGTTGCGTTGCAACACAAACAGACTGTAGATCAGGTTTGCGATCCTCTTCACTATTTCAGCTTGACATAACCTAAAAAGCACACACAATAATATTTAGATTGATTGAGAATCCTATACTATTAAACGAGCAATTTCTGTTTATATGTTTAGATGTTAATATGTTTGTATTTCACTGGATCTCGAAAACGGCTCTAACTATTCTCACGAAATTCAGAACATAGTAGGTTTATAATATAAAAATTCGATTGCACTAGGTCTCATCCCTGGGAAAACTAGCTTAATAACATTAGAAGGATAATTATTATCCATCTTTGAAAAAACAGCTGATAATAATTATTTCGTCGTCTGTTGATGATGGAAGTGAGTGAGCGAGTTCATGTGTGTGGGACTGTGCCAAAATTATGACTCAGCTGTTGAACTTTTGTAATCATTCAATCAGGTACTTAGTGCTGGTTGGAAAAAACCGGGTTATTTTCAATCTTGATTAATTCCAGTAGATCCATTTTTTTGAAATGGTCTTCTCTGATTTGCTTCACGTGAAGTTAATCAGGATTAAAATTTAACCGGTTTTTGTACAACCGGGCCTTTGTGAGGGAAATTTTTGCATTCCTCTGGGAATTAATCTCAATTCACTGTGTTCAGATAGAACATTTCTGTATGAACTATGAATATTATTATAACTTCTTCTTTCGTAATAAATTTTTATATGCTCTTGTACTCCAGAGCGAAGCTCGGTCCCCGATACTAAAAATTATTATAAGTCAATTGAAAATATACAATGCTGAAAAAGTAGTGTACGTTGAATCTTTTCTTTACTTCTCATTTCTTTTCAATCTTTTCATCGTATTCTATTTTTTCGCCACACTGCACAGAAAGCAGCTGTTTTCCAGTCCCTACGTAGATCTGAAAGACATTGTTTGCAGACGACTCTCGTCTGACGTCAGAACAGGTTTCTTTCCGGCCTAGGCCGGAAAGAGACCCTTTCCAGCCGCTAACATGGAACTAAAAAAGGTGATCAAAAAACAGCTGATCAAAAAACTTTTCATTATTTGAGTTCATTATTCAAAAATTAAAACATTATAATAATATCATCTTATTGTCATTTGAAAGAATAAAAAAGTATAAACTCAACCTCCCACATAATTGAACATCATCTTTTAGGTTATTTTGACAAAAAAATAAAAAATAAAAATACTTCGACAATTTCCTGATATTCAGATTACCTCAGATTTGCTAGAGCTATCACCTTCCACTTCTGCTTTCGGAAGTGCTTAGTAAACAACTATTCTTATATTGTTTATTTTTGTGTGTGGCGAAAAATAGCGTTCGCACCACGGGCAAAAATGTTTTTCCGGCTCTCAATCTTTGAAAACCGATTTCGAGCCGGAAAAATCTCATTTACTGCTCTAGGTGTGAAATATACTATTTCTTCCTCTTCTTATTTTTCTACGAACTTCAGCAAAAACAGTAAATTATTCTAACTTTCATTTATAATAATATTGTCATCAACATAATTATTTATATTGCAATAACTATCTACCCATCAAATGGATTTCAAATTTCGAATATTGGATCATATGACATAAAATTATTTTTTTGGTGAGTTTTATTTCCACATATAATTATTCTTTGGAATTTTCTGAGAAAAATGATGCATGATACATGCATCTTATGTGATTTGGATGTATTTTTACAATTATTCACATAAACCTATGCAAACATGTCGAATTCGGCTTGCCAGTTCAGACAATATCAACCGCCAGTAGTAGGGTTAAAAAAAACCCTGTAGATAATACAGTCGAACATATTTTATAGAATGAGTCATCTAATGAAGTCAGCAGCTCATTAACATCGGTTTGTTAGCATTGTCTGTCATCTGACAAGGCAGACAGCTCCTTCCTTTTCTAGCTTCAAACCGTTTCCAAATCTTTTGAACCAACAGAATATTCAATCTCAATTATAAAATCTCTACAAGAGCTTCATAATGCAAATAATGAGTGACATCCACTTTATCGAGATCTTAGTTGATCAATAAAAGCCAATACCTAACCACTAACCTTTCTCAAACTCAATCTTCACGTTTGATAATCCATTCTCACTAATTCCTAACTAGCAGTTCTGTGATCAGAAGACCTCACGCAGTATTCTCATCCACAAGTACCTGATTGAAACTATAGACCTTATGGAAATACAGCAATAGACTGGCTTCTCCACACATCTGTGTAATCACTTGTCAGCTGATTTATGATGAATAATTCTAAAGTCTCATTTTTACTCTAATATGAAGGAGGCTCCTTTTTCCTTTTATATTATCCTTGAAATGCAAAATTTCCAAAAACCTTGTATATACGTCGACGCGCAATTAAAAAAGGAACATACCTGTCAAATTTCATGAAAATCTATTACCGCGTTTCGCCGTAAATGCGCAACATATAAACATTTAAATAGGTATTCAAACATTTAAACATTAAGAGAAATGACAAACCGTCGACTTGAATCTTAGACCTCACTTCGCTTCGTCAACTATAGTCATCCTCACGAAAATAGTCCGATGGAAATTGGAGCATATGATTCCCTCCTTACCGCTCCGCACCTATAGACTTTGTCAATTCTTCAGGTGTATTATAAAAATTACAATAATCAAATTTATTTTATAATTAGCTGTGGACAACGTTGATCAACTCTTATTTGGCAACGTTGCATGTACTTTCGCACTATTTTCGTGCGGTTGACTATAGTGTGCAACGGTGTAGCTGACTGTCTATGAGCCTGCAACGAAAACTCGAGGCAGTGAGCCTTGACCAGATACAAGAAATATAGCAACTTATGCTTATCCTTTATCTATGGCCTTGACGAACTAAACGTCTCAACTTCCTACTTGTCTCAGTATCTTAAGAAATGACCAGAAAATGTCCTCGATGAGCTTGAGATCCAAAGACTTATACACACATCGATTTTTGGACGTACGATTTTTTGCCGTCCTTATAAATCCTACCAGATTAAACATATGATGTTTGTCAAGTTCCGTTCAATCTTATAGAATTTAAAAGGATCGTACGACCAAAAATTGATGTGAGTTTAGCTAGCCTTAGAGCCTCCCAACTAAATCTCCAGAAAAATATTGCCTAAGGCAAGCCATAATACTTGAGACATTGAGATACTTGATGAACTGGAATCTTGACGAACTGAGAATGTTAGCCATAAAAGTTAAAAAACGTCGAAAAAAGGAACAAATCATATGAATCTTATTGAAAATTATAGTGGACATCACTATATAGTGAGGTCCATGTTATAATGTCAGTGTACGATTGACGATACTGTTGCTGTCTTTTTCTATCATACAACAAAACAGATAGCGCTATCTCTCTCTAGCTTTGCAATGTTGTCAGTTTGACAGAATATTTTATTTTTACTTTTGACAAAAAGTTAACAATTCATTATCAGTCGCCATTTTTTTCTCCATTCTATCAAAATACTTAGTACACAAGTCGTATAATTGATTTAAAATGTATTTTTGAAACAATGAAATAATTTTTAGACATTACCGTATGAGAAACACAAATTAAAATACCTGAAATGACATTTTAAAAGTTGATAACTAACCATCCTAGACTTCATCCATGCTTCAGTTAGCCTACACGTATAGGTTAGACCTACTTGTACCGGTATAAATAACATTGAAAAGTTATTTCTGAACTATTTACATTAAAATTACTTATTTTGAATAGAATTTCTATTTTTCTATTATTTTTAAAAGAAATTGGAATAGAATACCTTCCAAATAACTCAATTTCTGTTGTTTTGAAATTCAGATTGGTGTATCACAGCTTTTTAAATTAGCCGCCATTTCAGGTTTATATAAAAATAAAAATCTAATCTCAGTTATGAAAGCAAATTTTTGAATCAAATTATGGGAAAAAATTTTTTTTTGATTAATTTGACATTAAATTGACTATTTAATTAAGGAAATAATAATAATTATTATTAAATCAAATTTAATGGGAATTGAGTAACAGCGGTGTACACTCAGTGGCAAAATGGAGAGACTTGGCAACGTTTTTCTCCTATCTTTCTTCACTGCCATTATAACGTGAACCTCACTATTAGTGTGCAACGTTTTAGCTGACTGTGTATCAGCCTGCAACGAAAAAGTGATGTGAAAACTTCACTTAATAAATGGCTCAACTTCCAATATTTGTTTCAGTATCGTTACTGTTTAGTTCCTTATCATCAAGTTATCAAATGATAATTTCACATCTTGTGGGACAGGACTCCTCCAGTATCTCAAGAACTGGTGAAAATAGACACTAGATGAACTGAAATATTGACGAACTGAGAATGTGAGCCTACCTATGCAATGCAGTGGGCGTAGGCAGGAGTACAATGCGCTGACAAAGACTGGTCAGTTCGGGCTGCAGTTTTTCAAGGTGATAGGGGTTGCGACGCTCCAGTGCAGCGTTCACTTCATCCACCACGCGCAGATAGTGCCAAACGAGTGCGCCGCGCGTCTCCCAGCCGCAAACCTGCGCCGCGCGCTCCTGACGTGCGCCAACCAGCGCCTCGAGCAGGCGCCACATATAGTCGTACCGCTCTGCAACACAAACATATCAATTCAAATCAAATCTGAATATGGTGATAAAAGAAACTCACCAAAGAAAATGAAAAGTTCATATTTATGTTCAGTTATCAATAAATAACCCACCCACCGGGGTCGGTGGGAGACCCCTGCTACAGTATTTAAGACAAATGACGAAGGATCTGGGTGTATGAACTATATACAATGGAAGGGAGTAGCAATGACAGATTTAGATGGAAGGCTGCCAACCAATCAAACGATTGAGCTGAAAGAAGAAGATCAATAAAAATGATTAGTTGCCACGATAATACAAAACAAAAGTGCAAGGCCCGGTTTCAAAGACACTTATTAAAATTCATCAGTTTTAATACTAGAATGACGAATTGCAGACTTAAATTAATTGTGAAGAATATGTACCTAATAATTATTTCGAAAGCATGCTCCGGTCAGTGAGTCAATCAATCAAGAATATTCTTTATTCTAAAAATACAGTAAGTACAAAAATAATGAATAATATAAAATATAAAATACGAATAATTATGCACTTTAATTATTAAGTTTCCATATTATAGGTTACGGAATGAGCCTACATGGGCACTGTGGCCTGTGTTTAGACTCGAGTTGAAATTTCAAGTAGGTATAGTGAATCTTAATGAAGGGGGAGTAGAAAGAGAGCCAAAATTAATTCAATTTATGGTAATTCCATTCAAATGATTGTCATATTTTTCACAAGTAATTAAGTCTGTAAGTCGTTATTCTACTATTGAAACTTGATGAAACATATATAGCAGTCCGTGATGGATAAAGAAATTCAAGACAGTCTAAAGGTGCGTACAGACAAATGTGCCAAGAGCACGTGAATTTCGCTTTTCATCAACTGATGGAAAGCAAATTCACGTGTTCGTGGCACTTAATCTGTACACACCTTAATTGACCATTAATCCTACAAATGTAATATACAGAGGGTTTCATAATGTTCTTCGGGGTTACGAAAATTCATTACAAAAAAACTATTCCACTAACAATAATGAAACAAGTACTGCACGAGAGAGCAATTTAAACAGTTTTTTCCACGAGTACTGGGAATGGCTGCCACGAGAAGCCATTCATTGGATGAAGGTTTACTAGAGAAGATAATTTTCAGCGATGAAGCTACGTTTCATATCAGCGGCAAAGTAAATCGTCATAACGTGCGAGTTTTGGGAAATGAAAACCCACACGCTTATGTGGAACACGTTCGGGATTCTCCGAAAGTAAACGTTTTTTGCGCGATCTCTCGTGAGGCAGTGTATGGGCCGTTCTTTTATTTTGCAGAAACGACAGTAAACGGCATGACGTACCTGGACATGTTGCAATTATGGCTCATGCCTCAGCTATTAAATGACTTCATTTTCCAGCAAGACGGTTGTCCTGCCCATTTTCATAACGAGGTTCAACGGTATCTTAACACAACACTGCCTCGACGCTAGATAGGACGCGCGTCTAAGGAAGACCAACAACTTTTGCTGTGGCCATCAAGATCACCAGACCTCATACCATGTGACTTCTTTCTCTGGGGGCTAGCCTATGTGAACGACAAGGTCTACACCCCACCAATGCCCAACGATATAGCTGAGCTGAAGGATCGCATAGTCAATGCGGTCAACTCTATCGAAAGGGACGTGTTTGGTAAGAGCTAGACTTTCGTGTTAAAGTATGGCTCGTCACCAAAGGAGTACAAATTTAACATTTAGGGCCGGTTTCCGAGCTCGGGATCTATAAGTTCTGGACTTACAGAGTCCAGGACTAAAATAAGCTCTCGGGTCTAAATTGACTTTCTGAGTCACGATTTTATCTTCTATACTCCAGAGTCTATCAAGTTCTCGACTTATTTGAGTCCAGGACTTTAACGCAGTAAACATGAGGGAAATTCACAATATTTTTCTGTTGTATTGTTGGCATTATAGCAAAACGGAAACAGCTGATTACAGCGGGACAATTCAAATGAGAATGCTCTAAAAACTATTTTGTAAAAATAAGTTTCGATTTCTTTGTAGGCCTATTCAAAGCAAAACCTTTGAAATGTAAATTAATAAACATTTCATTTTACGTTATGCTATTATTGATCATTGATCCTAACCAGTGAATTTGGAATACAAATTTAATTAGGCTATTGAGTTTGAAAACGTATTTGTTTTGAAAAAAAAACTGGAATAATAATTTATAAGTGTTGTTATTATTATTATTAATATGTTGAATACGACATTGATTAATGACATTCAGATTGGAATATAAATTCCAAGGCAATCCTTGTATTATTTTGCTTGAACATTTTTTAGGTTATGTCACAGTCGTAAAATGAGGTTAGTTTTTTACACATAATTCTGATACAATTTTATTCCAAAATGAACTTGCAAACTATAAATTATTAATTTAGATGGACTAATCCAAATAATTTAGGTATTGCATGACATCTATTTTGGCTTTTTATCTATTCCAAAATAATAACTGAATTGTGTTTGCTCAGTTAAGTCTAGAACTTGAATTTAAACCCTACCCCAGTCGAGGGTTTAAAATTACGCTGTTTCAAGTTCTGGACTTGACCATTTTTGATAAATCCTCGACTCGGAAAGAGGCGAGAATCCAGTTCAAGTCCTGGACTTATAAGTCCTTCACCCAGAAAGCGAAATTATAAACTCCAGGGTCTAACGAGATCTCTAAACTCCAGTCTATCTAAGTCCTCAACTACGTTAACGCCCTGGCTCGGAAAGCCAATTTCCTGACTCCAGAGTTTAAAGCCAGTTAAAGTCTAGAACTTAGCTAAATCCCGAACTCGGAAACCGGCCCTTATAGATGTTAAAAAACTGTTTGAATCCCCGCATCTGCACGTAAAACTTTCATTTAGGTAAGTGGAATAGCCTACCTGTAGTGAATTTTCGTAGCCCCGAAGAACATTTTGAAACTCCCTACAAATAAATTTAATTGTCCATTAGTTGGAATAATAATAGATACATTAGCTGTCCAATATATTAGGATAATAAAAAATTTGTTATATTTTAAAACTAAAAATTTAATCATAGAGTTTTTATTGAAGAAAACAAAATATGAATTGACTGACCGTTGATAATAGCCTTGGCAGCAATGTGTTGCATTATCACCTCGTGGCTTTGATTCCAGTCCTCGGCTTCCAGGAGGAAGATAGCTTCATCCTCGTGTCTGAAAAATACACGAAAACTCACGTTAGATTTATTTGATTACAGACATCTCAATCACATCTGAAACTCATAAATTTTCCTTCTTATTCCAACTACCGTAAACCGTACTTTGCCAAATTGTTTAAAGACTATGTAGAACTATGCAGCTGGCCAATAACGACAGGGCGTGATGAACATATGTGTACACACATTTAAGCCAACTCCAGACATGCGTCATTCGGCAAACACCGAGCAGCGACTCGCCGAATCGCGAGTAGTGTGGATGGATGTTTGTCTATTTAGCAAGCAGCGAACATTCGTGCTCGTTGTTTCAGCCGGCTCCAGACATGCGGCATTCGGCGAACACCGAGCATACTCGCCGAATCACGAGTAGTGTGGATGGATGTTTGTCTATTCGGCAAGCAGCGAACATTCGTGCTCGTTGTTTCCCGTTGAGTGTGGTCTTTTGCTCACATCAAAGTGGACGAATGTTCGGCAAAAGGCGAACTTTCTCTCATCCACACATTTGGCTAACACCGTGCATACTCGCCGAATCACGAGTAGTGTGGATGGATGTTTGTCTATTCGGCAAGCAGCGAACATTCGTGCTCGTTGTTTCCCGTTAAGAGTCGGTCTTTTGCTCACACCAAAGTGGACGAATGTTCGGCAAAAGGCGAACTTTCCCTCATCCACAAATTCGGCTTGGTGCTTGTATAATTTAGTTGTTTGTTTTTGGATTTGGATCTACATTGAGGTTAAGTTGATTTGTAGATGAGATTTTTATTTTCTTACAGCCTGTAGGCCTACATGATCGTCAAGTTATAAAATATTAATCACTTTTAATATTTTAAAGAAGCTAATTTGATAAATTCAAATCTTGATGAAAACTAGATAATAACCAGTCCCGTCCAGGTTACTGAATTATAATCTGAATTCTTTAAATGTTTTAAAAATTCCTACAAATATTCATTTTTAATCAATTGAAGTTGAAATTCCAGGGCTTTTCATGTCCTATATACAGTTATTGAGCGGGGTTTCATAGGGTTAGTTTGGTTTATTTATAAAAGCAGGATAAGCAAGAAGTGCATCATCAAGAATGTTCGGCAAAAGGCAAACTTTCCCTCATCCACAAATTCGGCTTGGTGCTTGTATAATTTAGTTGTTTGTTTTTGGATTTGGATCTACATTGAGGTTAAGTTGATTTGTAGATTTTTATTTTCTTACAGTCTGTAGGCCTACATGATCGTAAAGTTATAAAATATTAATCACTTTTAATATTTTAAAGAAGCTCATTTGATAAATTCAAATCTTGATGAAAACTAGATAATAACCAGTCCCGTCCAGGTTACTGAATTACATTTATTTTATTATTCTAATTTTTATAAAAAAAAGCACTGAATGGGAGAGAAAAACTAAGGATACTCCTTGTACTATTTCTCTCCCGAATTTAGATAATCTGAAATCTTTTAATGTTTTGAAAATTTCTACAAATATTTATTTTTAATCAATTGAAGTTGAAATTCTAGGGGTTTTCATGTCCTATATACAGTTATTGTGCGGGGTACATAGAGTTAGTCAGGTTTATTTACAAAAGCAGGATAAGCAAGAAGAGCATCATCAACATCGACATCCATGTTGACGGTAGATGACATTCAGTTGACGAATATTTGCTTCCAAAACGAGCAATTGAATCCAACATGTTTTAACTGAATCCAACTTTAACTGATCTTTTGAAGTAATGGCTTTCAACTGACCTTGAGAAAATAGGCTAACATGTGGAACAAAATATTGTTCTTATTCTCGTATCTTAAGTATTATGATTCATAAGGCATTGGGACAAGACAGAAATATGCAAGGCCAACTTCAAAAAGAGTTTTAAGTTCCTGATCAATTAAATCTAAAAATCAACAATTCAGTTCCTAGTTGGAATCTAAATATTATTATTCTGTCGGAACAATTTATTTTACAATTCAAAGCCAAGCAATATCACTTGAACAATATAACAAAATAACTCATCATGTTGTTCTATCTATAATGATAACAGCTGATAAATTTGAAAATTGGTGAACTAGAACACCATAAAATGGCGATTTTGCAATGCATCACGGGATTGTGTCATGACCTGTATATTTATAGACCTTGCTTTAACTGATCTTGAGAAGTAATGGCTTTCAACTGACCTTGAGAAAT
Organism: Nilaparvata lugens; assembly: GCF_014356525.2. Classification (NCBI taxonomy): domain Eukaryota; kingdom Metazoa; phylum Arthropoda; class Insecta; order Hemiptera; family Delphacidae; genus Nilaparvata; species Nilaparvata lugens. Next base: position 61,386,061 of record NC_052510.1, read on the forward strand.
TGGGCTAACATGTGGATGCAGCATTAAACTGAATCCAACTTTAACTGATTTTTAGAAGTAATGGCTTTCAACTGACCTTGAGAAGGACTTTGCCAAGACGGCCTTGGCGGTGAAGAGCCACTTTTTGGGCAGTCGCAGCTTCTCCAACACAAATCGCTCCTCCTCAGTCAGCTCATCGGGTCGCGCCAACGTCACGTGACGTCCCACCATGTCTTCAACCGCACTCCTACGTCTCTTACCTAGACAAAATAAATTATAACATTATTATAATTTTAGCGAGAAAGATAACAATACCTGTAATAATATAATATTAATACCTAAATAATTTTCATTTTGAACATGACATTGGACTCAAATTTTTAAAGTGAAAATATAGTCTTCTCCTTCTTCTGGCTTTACAGCTCGATGTGAGCTTTAACCTCTCTTTTTACATTTTTCATCCCACTGACCACCTATGAAAGGGGTATACGGATTTGTCTATTATAATCTAAGTCGTCAATCTTTGCATTTCATAATGCAAGAAGAATTTCTCACTGGAATAAGGTTAAACCTGCAACAACTCCTCCCTCACCTTAATTCTAAACTTTTCACCTGTAAGAACCTATATGCGTGTTGGCAATGAATTATAAAGCCGAATTCCTGCACTCTTTACCCCCCTCTCATACATACTAGTTCTATGAATGTCGTCTTTGAGGTTTTGTCTATATCTGGTATTGTATGAGTGGAATAAACTCTCCTGAATTGAACCTATCTTTATTCTTATCAATAAAACAAAGAGCCTCCAAAATATATACACCTGGTAGTGGGAGAATCTTCAACTCTTTGAAATAGTCTCTACAACTTGCTCTAATAGATTCACCCACCATCACTCTAACTGCCCACTTTCGAATCCTAAATATATGTATTGCATGAGTTGAATTGCCCCAAAATATAACACCGTATGAAAGAAGAGAATGGCCTCTCGCACAAGAGCCCTCCACACATCACGGTCACATGATTTTCGTCCCCATGCTCTTAACAGCTAGTAAACGACACATTTTGGTGTAAATAAACTTTATACTTGAGCGCCAAAAGCTTCAACCAACTATTTTAAAATGGCGTTCCATGGGCACATTTTGCTCTAGTCACGTGATGGAACAATTTACGATTGGAACTGCAACAATTTACTGTACTCAGAACGTACACATTGAATGAATTCAAGTGCAAGTGCAAGCTTGGTAATGCATGACCAAGCGCGCAGATGAGAAACAAAATGTGTAAAGAGCAATAGGAACACTCACACTGAACGCGTGCACTTGCTGGTTGCGTTCAGTGTAAGCAACTATTGGCAGATCACAACGTGTTACAATAGCACTTTCCAGATTTTATTTTCCGGCTCATGCATGATTCGATATTCAATGTATTCAATGTGATTACACCCTAACGTGGACTTCACTATAACTATAACTACACATACCATCACTGAGATGTAACAACACAAACACCGCCCACTGCCAGAGTCCGTGCGACTCCAGCTGCAACGCAAACGCCGTGTGGATTTGCGCATGCGCCAACTGAGACAGATGTGAATATCCCAGGGCATCCAGCACACGCATCAGCAGCCAACTGAGCCTGTAGTCGAGTGGGTCGCGAGTGTGGGTGGCCGGGTTCAGCAGGCGCTCTAGCGGATGTGAACGGAAGCTGTAGAGGCGAAGCAGGTGGTAACACGTGTCAAAGATTGGGTCACTGGTGCCGCTCGAGGTACTGGTCTCCCATTCTGAACTGCAACGGACAAAGTCAACAAATTTATTTAAATCAATCAAATCAAATCAAATTCAATTTATTCAAGTAGTTGCATATAAAAGACAAGCTTCACAACAATGAATCGTCACAATCAATTATAAACACAGAAAATACAATAGTGCAAGGAGGAGAAGTTAAAGAAAAACACTGCCTCTAGGAGCACCCCCTGGAAGAAATCGATTAATTTCAGTTGATTTAAAGGAAATTTTTATTTTGTAATAATTCTATGATATGTAATTTTCTTCCCTCAAAACATCCACACATTCATCCACTGTGTATGGCGCTCTTTTCAACAGAACTTTCCTTATCATTCCGGTCATCTTTGAAAAGTTGGGAAAATCTTTAAAATGATGGGGGAGTCTATTTATAATTTATATTGCGCAATAGTGTGGGCCTTTCTCCAGAAGGGTTAGTCTATGTGCCGGGTAACCGAGGAGTGAGCCACCACTCCTCGTATTGTAGGAATGATCAAGTAAAACGGATGAGAATGCCCTCCAATTTTTACTAACGTACGTGATGATCTCCAGAAAGTACATGTCGGGCAAAGTTAATAATATACTCTCTCTCACAAAATAAGGCCTACAGGATGTTCGGGCACTGAGGTTAAAGATTATTCTCAAAGCCCTTTTCTGCCTCCTGAAAATCACCCCAAGGGCGTGTCATAACCACCCCAGAAAATCAAACTGTAACGAATGACAGACATGAGATAGCCATGATCTATTATACCCTACTGCCCCCCTCACACACCTCAGCAAGAACAAAATAGCAGATATCTATTCAAGAGACGCTGCACCTGATCACCCCATTTCAAGTCATCCTGCAGCTCGACCCCTAGAAACCTCGTCACTTTTGACTGATTGTAGTCTGATAGGATTTATTTTCAAATGCGAATCTCTACGAGTCTTTTAAGCCCAGGTGATGATGAAGGGATGAATGATAATACCACACAAACGTTTCTATTTGTGATGATTTAATGAATGAATCAAGAGAAAAATGGAATCTGAGAACGAGTACCTAGCTGATATAAAATGAGAGTGAAATAAATCCTGAATTACCTGATTATCTATACTAAGATTTATTTACACATTCACTAAATTACTCAAGGGTGTGAACACATTGAATACGTATATTATGTGCACTTGCACGCTCGGTTATGCATGACCAAGCGCGCAGATGAGAAACAAAATCTGGAAAGAGCCATAGGAACACACACACTGAACGGGTGCACTTGCTGGTTGCGTTCAGTGTGAACAGCTACAGAAGTTACTACGTGTTTCAATGGCACTTTCCAAATTTTGTTTTTCGGCTCATGCATGATCTGACGTGCACTTATATATGATCATGCCCTTACACTTGTAATACAGTGAAAAGTATAGTCAAAACATTAAGAGCATAGAAAGGATATGCAAAATAAATATAAATCTTTTTGATTTTTTCTATCCAAAAAAAAACAAATAATTTTGAAGATTTATAGCAAAAGACTCGTCATCAACTGAAACACTACATAATGGAGATAGATAATTCAAAATAAACATTTCTCTTAATACAAACAGATAGATAATTTAAAATAAACATTACTCTTGATACGATCAAGTATAAGATACATATTAGGGTTTTTAATTTTCTTGATAATGAATATGGTTGGAGCTTCATTAAGAAACAAATAGCACTAAAATTCAAACTGACGTCTACATACAACTTAATCAAAGTCAATATCAAATTCAGATTATAAAAAATAATTTATAGAGATGAGGTCAGCTGTATGGTCCGACGCCAACACCAGCCTTGAAATTCTTTTCAGGAAATAAAATAACAATCAGGTCTTAGACCCTCGAGAGATGAGGTTAATGAATGGATAAGCTTACTTGATACATTGATTGATTAGTTGGTAATAAAAACAGAACGCAATTGAAGTCTTCGCCTGGATTATAGCAGCTCGTAATGGAAGTGAAGCAACACTGTTGACTACTATTTACCTGTAATGTGGCAACGGCTTAGCCGCATATCCGTCCTCGCCCTGGAAGGCGGCCTCATACTTGAGGAGGACATCGGTGAGGGAGGCCGACTGCGCGCACATGTACCAAACATGCATGGCCAGCGCCCGGCGCCAGTCCACACCCTCAAACACGTTCACCACGCCCTAAATCACAACAAAAAAATCAAATTCAGCCACAAGCTACAACATACAAAAGGATACCTCAAAGCACACACATTCAATCATTACTGCGTAAGTTTCAACAATAAACTACAGTGTAACTTGGTTAAAGCGGTCTCGGCTTTACCGTCAACCACATTGCTTCACGAAAAAGAACTACTAGGACTTTCGGCTTGAGTTAATGGTTGACCACTGTCTATTATTGATGTTTTGGCCAGGTGAGAGAGTGTAAGAACGACACAGTACGGTATGAATGAGAGACTACCAGCATCACATATCTTCACGAAAAAGAACTACTAGAACTATCGGCTTGAGTTAACAGTGAAATTTGGAACATAAATGCCCTATACCATGCGATATATTGTTATGTTATCTTTCCTCTATCGTTGAAAGTATATTGAGGTCCACGTTATAATGGCAGTTGGCAGCATTTGATGATAAACATTGGTGTTGCTAAGAAAATAAGTCAAATTATTGATCAAATTGTGCAAGATATGCAGATTAGGATATGAATCTGAAACTATAATTTATATGAGAATAAACCTGATAGGAAGTTCAAAAGTTCAACTTGACGCCTTTCACCGATGAACCTTCAAAGAAACAAGCTCAATTTATATATTTATTCAATTTATTATTTGTAAATATGCTGTCATTGATTAGAGCTAGATTTGATTTGTATTCGATATTTGTAAACATGTTGTCATCGATTAAAACTAGATTTGATCCGATTGAAAAAAATAATTCATGCTATATTTTTGAATGAGTCTCTAGAATACAGGTGACTTACCTTGGTTGCCATCAAGAGGGGCACTCCAGCAACCAGTTGCACCAACTTAAGACGATCGACGTCGATCAATTCGTCAGCGCGTGTCTCCGTCCACTGAGCCAGCTGTTGAGAGGCCAACGTTTGCACTGCCGCGCTGCATCCCACCTTAAATTAAATAGATCACACAGGTAAAGATAATGATGCGATGAAGAAATTAATTAACAAAATTCACAATGAACTATATTTTTTATTGATTGATTCTCTATCACAAATGACAAATGTATTGCCAGGTCTTGCAAGACCCATTGCATACTGATACTAATTTTTGTTTATTTGAAGTGGTTGCTCATTTGAACAAAGAAACATATATAACAAATGTAAGAAGTGAGGAGCCTAACTCGAAAAGAATACATCGAAATCGATAGCCTTGAGCAGACTTACAATAAGCACAATATCGACAATAATGGAATAATATTACCATAGAGAAACGATAGCATAGTAGATATCCCATTGTATAGGGTGTTTATGTCGCAAGTTTTACTGTTATCCCATGCCGATAGTTCACATAGTTCTTTTCTATGCAGCTGTGTGACGCTCTCGAATTGTGCCGTTCATACACTATCACCCCAACAAAACAGTAAAAATTGACAATAATCAACAGTAATCGGCTTGAGATAACAGAAAAAGTTTCGACATAAATTCCCTATGCCATGGGATATCTACTTATGCTATTGATTCTCTATGATATTACTTAGATCATCTCATTTATCAAGTTACAATACTATGGACCGTTTGCACAGTCAAAGCTTAAACTGAATTCAATCAGCTGGTGGCTTAAACTCAAAATGAGCCACATTATATCAAACGATACTTAATATGGATTAATCCAGTTTAAAATGAAATTTAGTTTAAACTGTCACTGTGCAAACAGCCCTATGTTGGCTTACAGTCCGGGTCCTGAAGCTTAGCCTATCGGCGGAAGGCCACTCACTAGACTACAATGTACTATCCGTTCAAAAACAACGAACATTTTTGAAAATGTATCTTTCTATAAGCAACATAAGATGCTCTTCTGTATCTTCTCTAAAGCAACGTGTTGCATCCGAAAAGATAGACAAGGAGCTTAAATGTATCTTCCATACCGGTTCAAATTCATCGAACATTTTAGAAAATGTATCTTTCCATAAGCAACATAAGATGCTCTTTTGTATCTTCTCAAAAGCAACGTGTTGCATCCGAAAAAATAGACAAGGAGCTTGAATGTATCTTTTCATACCCGTTCACATTCATCGAACATTTTTGAAAATGTATCTTCCCATAAGCAACATAAGATGCTCTTGTGTATCTTCTCAAAAGCAACGTGTTGCATCCGAAAAAATAGTCAAGGAGCTTTAAGGCTGTGCAAAGGCTAAAAATAAACTTTCTACTCGTGATATTTTTTCGATTTGTATATCATCAAGCTATCAAAATGAAAAAGTTCTCTCAGGAAAACATTTTTTTCCGATCATTACTTGAGATATGAGCGCCTGAAGTTTGAATTTTTGGGACAGAACATTTCAAATTCGGTAAGAGATAAATCCATGAGATTTAGAGGATAGATTATTCTTGGTATTGTTGACCTAGTAAAACAAAAATTTTCTGAAAATATCAATTTTTGAAAAAGTTATTTAATTTACCAAAAATAACTCAACTAAAAGTTATTTTTAGTAAATTAAATAACTGTCTAAAAAATGGATATTTTCAGAAAATTTTTGTTTTCCTAGATCAACAATACCAAGAATAATCTATCCTCTAAATCTCATGGATTTATCTCTTACCGAATTTGAAATGTTTTGTCCCAAAAATTTAAACATAGGCGCTCATATCTCAGAAAGTAATGATCAGAAAAAATGTTTTCCTGAGAAAACTTTTTCATTTTGACAGATTGATGATATACAAATCGAAAAACTTTGAAAAATATCACGAGTAGAAAGTTTATTTTTAGCCTTTGCACAGCCTTAATTTATCTTTCCATAAGCAATAGATGCTCTTTTGTATCTTCTCAAAAGCAACGTGTTACATCCAAAAAGATACACAAGGAGCTTAAATGTATCCTTCCATAAGCAACAGATGTTTTTTAGTATCTACTCAGAAGCAACGTGTTGCATCCTTTTAAACTTAAAAGTCCTTTTAGCATAACACAGCCTATCAGCTGACATTTATTTATTTTTTTATTTATTTATTTTCATCCACTGACCACCTGATAAAGGGGTATAAGGATATGTCAATTTTTCATTAGTCAAACATAAAATGTTATCATCTACCTACGTAAACCTCCATTTTGAGGTTTATAATAATTTCTATATTCCTCCACTGAGTAAGCGCAAATGGACAGCAACTCTTTTTTTAATAAAAATCTGAAAACCTTTCCAAAACATTCGTTCAACATGCTGTTTCCATTGTTGGTGATACGTTGCAACTCTCTCATTCATGAAGAATCTCTGTGCGCTGTGTGTAGGGAGCATACTTCATCTATAGAGACGGTCGAGTCGAATACTTTTGCTAAGACCTGCATATTACCCCGCGAACCATGCCTTGCCTATATGCCGTTTCAAAGCCACGGAGGCAAAGCTACGGGACGCGTATTGTAATTAATATTGAATAAGTAGTACCTGTGAGAGCAGCAGCGACATAAAGTGCTCGCGGTTGTCCTGTGCCGTTTGGCAGGCGTCGATCAGCTGATGCGCGGTGAGATGCGTGAAGAGGGTGCGCGGCACATTGTCGCTGCATCTGCCCAACTCGTCCTTGATCTGACCTTGAGCGCAGTTCTCCAGCCACGCGCTCACCGCTCGTTTGCGCTCCTGCGATGCCCAGTAGCTCCCTGAATAAATAAATAAAAGTATTGAAACCTTAAAAGTAGTCGTCATCTCTCATCATCATCATCCTTCTCACTCGTTACCCACGCACAAGCCTAAGAGCTTATGTGGGCATCACCCTCAGTATTATTATTATGAGAGATACTCATTCACAGAGGCTATATAATATCTTCCATATCAAGATGAGCTCACACAGTAGCAGACGGAGACGGACGTATGCAGACAGATTGAGAAAAATCAAACGTCTTCATGCAGAAATATGCGGGAAGTCTGTGTGCGTTATAACATTCGAACACCTATGCCGGGTTGCAGAGTCGTCACATAAAATCAAACATAGCTATGTGAGACATAGTTAAAAATCACTGACATAAATGGTTGGTCGTTGCACAGTCGTTTGCTAGCCCATTTAGCTATATCTCGAATTAGCATCACACATAAGTCACACTGCAGCTCTATTCACTTTTTTCCGTACATGCTTCTATCCAACCAATGGCCCATATGAATAAAACCAGAGCAAATGCTCATGAGCAAGAGCATGAAGCATTAGGTTTTGCTCATGAGCAAAAAGTAGAAGCAAAAGCAATTGCTCATTTTTATATGAATAAGCTTTACCTTATGCTCCTGAACTCCTGAACTCTGGAGCAAATGCTCACGTATTTTAAAGATTTTTCATCAGTTGATTCGCTTTTGTAGCCTTACTTTGTTTTTATAGCTCACGGAAGCGCTAAATATGCAAGTAGGGTGCACCGCTTGTGTTTGCGTCGTCTGCTCAGTTTTCTATTTATGAAAAGAGTTTTAGGTTAGTTGAGTTTAGAATTTTGAAATAATAGCGTGAAAAAATGTCATCTCTATAATAATCTTCAGCATATTCCTATAATATCAATAGCCTTCTTATAATCGTCTACACTCTCATCTTCTTAAATGCCTATTTCCTATTTTGTGATGGCTATCTTTTGGATTTATTCTTTTGTAGGGATAATGGTGATATATATCATGGTTGAATCTAAAAAGAGTTTTATAGTTTTCAACTATTGGTTGTGATCGTATCTGGTATAGTTTCCTCTTCCTCATATGAATTAGTTGAGCCATTTTACTATGAGCAAAAGGTGATAAGCTACTCTAGACTAGACTCACCTTTTTTTGAAGCATTTGCTTCAAAAGTTGAGCAAATGCTCAAACTATTTTTTTGATGAGCATGAGCAAAAGGTTTTGCTCACGTTTATTCATAGAAAATGAAGCAAATGCTCCATATTTTAGAAGTATAAGCAAATGCTCAACTTTATTCATATGACCCAATTGTCTTGGCATCGGGCAAAGTTTCAATCGACATCACTGTGAACAGACCTAAAAGACCTCACATAAAATTGATAAACCATATGGCGACTCTTGGCTTTTGGCGATACTTCTCACCATATTTATTTGGTGCCATAGCAATTTGGAGCTTATAAACAACTCAAAAAAACTTATATACAGATGGTTTTTCATAAACATCTTTCAAAAAAAAAGCTATCACAACCTCCAAAATGCATTTGGCGGGAGTAGATATTGAATTTAAGAGCACGACTTCGGGCCCATAACTTAACTGACCGTTTTTAGCAATTGGAGACAAAAATAAGCTCTTTCTTACGAATGTGCAACGAAATCATGTGTCTAATTGGGCGTTTTTAGTTTTATGGGAGCTATATTTTACTTTGACATCTGTGCAACGGAAGTGGAGTTATGGCTTCGTAAATGAGTTAACTGCCTGATTTTAACTTTATGTGACAACTCTACAACCGGGCACTAGTAAGATATTTTTTTCTGTTGCAATCTGGTTTTTCAATACCGTCTGTTGTTGTGTGTGTTTGCTTTAGAAGACAAAATAATATTGAGAAGAATATTTATCATTATTAAAAGAGAAAATTACCATTACCTTCACCCTCCTCGCTGTCATACACCTCCAGATCGCCCCACAGCGCCACACACAACTCCCAGATGGCCGTCGTCTGAGCACTGGCGTTGTTCGCGGCATGCGCGGCAGATGCACACGCGCACTGCGCGTGCAGTTCGTCGTTGCCCGCGCTCGGCGCGAACACAGGACAGCCGTCTTCGTCGCCAACTATCGAGTGCAACAGAGCCACCTCCATGTGCTCGATTATCGATTCCTGCAAAGTAGATCAAAGCCATAAAAATCGATCATTGTCGAAAATATCAATGTGTTATTCTATCGACTCCTGTAAGGTCGACCAACGTCACAAAAATCGTTCAACGTTTCGAAAAAAATCAACGTGTTCTTGTATCGACTCCTGCGCCCAATAAGATCACTACCTCCGTTTACGGAGGTAGTGACCTTATTGCGGGCAGGAGTCGATACAAGAACACGTTGATTTTTTCGAATATAAAACAAATATTTTTTAAAAATAAAACATAATTGATTTTTATTGGTTACACCAAAGAAAATTCGTTGATTTCAGCTGATCTATATCAGCTAGTGTTTTTATTGGTGTAGGAGCCCTACCTGTGCTGACGTCACACGAATGCACTACGGCTTTGTTTACAGAGGTAGTGATAAGGTTTACAGATTTACGCGCCGCGAACACGAGCAACACGTTCGCGGCGCGTAATCTGTACGCACCTATAAAGTTACAAAAATCGTTCAAGGTTTCAGCAATCTTTTCAAATAGGCTTCTTTTTTCTACTGTCTTGTCTCCTTTAAGGGTGTGTTCACATTGAATGCATAATATATGCAAGTACACGCTTGATTATGTATGACCAAGAGCGCAGATGAGAAACAAACTATGGAAAGAGAAATAGGAACACTCACACTGGAGGCTTGCACTTCCTAGTTGCGTTCAGTGTGAGCAGCTACAATGTTTTTTTACGTCTTGGGGACCCCAGGATTGAGTATAAGACAAGCCAATATACCATTTATAATATGCATAAGTAATATATATACACATACGTGTTTCAATGGCACTTTCCAGATTTTTACTTTCGGCTTATGCATAATCTAACATGCACTTGAAATCGCTCACACCACACCCGACATTTTTTATTCATGTGGTTTGAGTGCGTTCTAGACGTAAAAGTTACTTAATATTTTTGTCACCAAAATTTTAATTCTCTACAATATTACATAATACAAAATACCGGTTAACAATAAGGTGACTTATTTCTATTCCTTTGAAGTTGGATAATCAAGTTTTTTAGCATATTTTGCACACTATATCAATCAATCAATCATTGAAGTTACAAACTTCTAAGTGGATCCATTGGATTTTCCAGCTGATTTTACATGAGAATAGAACACTCAAGCACAGAATAGGTATAGAATGGAAACTTGTAATCAAACGCCTATCTAACCAATGCTTTTTACATGACGCAAATACTAGACACGTCACGTGACCTTAGGAAGTTCCAATCCTGGTCTTCTGATTGGCTCGTGGCAGTGAACGAGATCAATTGATCCGGATCATTAAAGTGATCCGAACCTACCATCAATACTATTACAATGCGGCGCTTCCTAACAAGATGGCGGATTTTTGCGTCAGGGTACTAGCCAAGTTTCCATACTGTATGTATACTGTGACTCAAGTACCCTCAAGAGGCCGCCACAAAATTATAACATTGAAAACTTCAAGAAAAATGTAAAATCTTCCCCATCATTATCTTGATAACAAAGCATCTTAGGACCCATGTTTATTGAAACTTTTCCCTTTATTTTGATGAAAGGAAACACCCCAGGAAGTTTGTCGGTCTAGAAACAGATTCATTTATATTCAGAAACACCCTTCATAATAATTAAGGTCATTACACACCTAGCTATGCTAGAAATACGTCTACGCCAGGAAGACGTAGCTGTCCAATTTCCCAATATTGAAAGATACGCTACGCTGGTGAGAACGGGACAGAATTGTAGCTTGGATTCAAAATTCAACTATTTGACATACAAAATTCTATGGAGAAAAATTCATTTACGCATCTTTCCAACAACTTGTTTCATGATTTTGTTATGCAAATCAAAATTAGTCACGTAAATAAAAATTCCAACCTTTTCCAATTTCAGATAGAAGGTTTTCAAATCTTAGATCTATTCTATAAAAAAATGTTGAAAAGCTATAGAGTTGGCCTCTATTTAAATTGCAATTAATACTAGGCAAGTCTTTGGTTATTAAAACAAATAGGCACTAGTTAGTGCAAATGAGAGAATCTTTAAATTTGATTTTGATGATTCTTCAATTGCATGATTTCTTGTTTCAAACCTTCCAAAATTCGGTTGATTGATTCGTCCTCCTGCTTCAATTTCTCACTTATTGAAGAATGTTTCTCTTTCGTTTTCTCCACTTCGGCTAGAGAGTTCCTCAGTTCGATAATTTTGCCTGTTTGGATGGGCAAATCCAATGAGAACTTCTCTTTCATAGCAGCAAGATCTGATGCTATGCCTGTCAGTTCCATCTTGATCGATTTTTGCATTTGCACCACATCTTGTAACTTTTTCGATAACGCCACAGATTCATAGTTTTTTGGCGCGTTCAAAAATAAGTTGCATAGTTCTTCCAAATCTTCAGTAAAGTTTGACATTTCTTTAATTCTGTCAACTCTATATTTCTCTAGTTGATGAGGAAACATTTCAGCCACTTCCTTTTTCATTGCAACAATTTTTGCTTTTTCATTAGCGGCTGATTCCAGCTGTTCAATCACAATTGAAGAGCTAAATTCAGCCTTCTGAGCGTTGTATTCTCTCATCATATGTAAATCTTTTGCATGACTATTAACTTCAATATCCAATCTCTCTGCTTCATACTGCAAGTCCTTAGCAATTTGTTTCTGATCCTCTTCTTGATCCTTTATTTCTTCCAGAGAAAGATTTTCAAAACGTTGAATGCCAGTCATATCTGGGAGACAGATAGGACAGCTACTTCTTCCGAAGACGTATTTCTAGCTATGTGTGTAAAGACCTTAAAACTATCAAGTATTTCCCTATAGAAATGAATGAGAAATCCCAAAAGTTTGGTACCTGAAAGTCGGTGGCTAAATCATCCTCGAGCCCGCCCTTTAGCCGTATGCGTTGCAGCACAGTGGGCGAGAGGTCGTCTGCGTCACGTGGGGCCAACAGCTGACCCAAATCAGCTGATTCCATCCCACTGCCGGCAGCTGATTGCTTCTGCGAGCTGAGACTCAGCAAGGTGCACGAAGGTGCCCAACCTACCCTGAACCTACAACAATAAATTCCAACAATGCATTACAACAGAATAATTATAGAAAATAAGAGGTTTCAGGAGAGTCCAATAGAAAAAATACAAAACAAAACTTTATTTATTTACTACAAACTCATAACCTGCTTGAAAGGCCATACTATTCTGTCGATGAATTTCTGCAGAAATTCATATATTATTGTTCCTTGTCTTTGATTAACCCCAGTCCCTTGTGCAAAGGTACTTTTGACGGACTACGTTTTTTTAAATATATTTTATGTGACTATTGTATAAAATTACAGTATTTTATCAATGTGATTGAGATATGTGTTGAGAACCTTCCCTAGTTTGCTCTTTTTTACTTATCCTCAGTCTGATTATCCGATGTTTAGGATGCAATTATAAATTGAACCTAACTGCTACAAGTGATTTCACAAGACAAGAAAGTCACAAAGGATTTTTCTTAAGCCCTAATTTCTAATTAATTGATTTCTACTCTGCTATGCAGAAGAAAATACCATTGGAACAACACTACGTCGATGTGTTAACGCTTATAAAAACCCACAGTATTCTTACTCTGCCCATAAGGACAGATACTCACGGGGAAGTAGAACTTCAAGACCCGGTTGCACAAGAGCCTGTTGAATTTTAACCGTGTTCAAATGGCACGAGAACCAATAAGAGAAGGTTAAGTTTGGAGGTTTCTCTGATCGATTATCTTGCCATTTAATCACGGTTAAAATTCAACAGGCTTTTGGGCAACCGAGCCAAAGAGTATACTTGAAAAGTAGAAATTAATGTTATTGAATACAAAGAAAGGAATGAATGGTAATAATGAGCAGAAAACTAAATACAGCAACAGAAACATATCTAACACAACAGCATAAAATTTAGACTTCTGTTTATTCAAATATAAAAATTTGTGAAAGAAACAGCCCGTTGATTCTCTCGCAATAATTGACTTCGCTCATCTGTCACTCAATTACCGCTTTAAACGAAACGAAGTGGTACACCTCAAAAGGTAGGTCAAAAAGAGCATTGCATTAATGAATTGGCATATAAAAATGTGTCATTTTATCTTTTACGGCAACAATTGATTTGCGTCACCTATCTTTTGGCCCACTTATTCAATTGTGACACTTACCTTTTGAAGTGGGAATTGAGTTGTGTCGCCTTTCATTTGACCCAATAATATTGAGGTGTGACACTATTCTTACAAATGGCAATCTTGATTATGTGTTTTTAAGTTAATGAAACACAAAACAAAGAGGATCTCAAGACTGATTCTCATTTGAAGACTCTCACTGTAAAACCGTTGTATAAACTACTATTTTATGAATGGATATCATTTCATGATTGTTTAGAGACATGACAAATCCACACACCCCTTTTACAGGAGGTCAGTGGATGCAATGAAATATGTAAATAAATAAAAATAAATGAATGAATAAAATACAAATTGACTGACCTCCTGCCCATAAACACGGAGAACTCGCTGAGACAGTGCGCCTGCTGTTTATGGGCCAGTGACTGTGACCAGGGCACAACTCGACTCATCAGTTTTAGGACCAGGCTTTGGGGCTGGACCACGGGTGGAGGGGGACCTGCCAGCAGGGGACTCCACCCCCTGCACCCACAACAGGCTTGCCAACTGCCGCCGTCGCCACAGGTAACAGGTCTCGTACTACCAACACAACAGACAGATAGAATCAGTGTTGAGAAAACACACAGTTACAGAGTACAAAAAAGCATTAAAAAACTGAAGATTTCAAACAAGAATTTACTAATTTTTCAACAAATTTTAACGTGTTCTCACTAATATTCACGATATTTCACTTCAATTATTCCTAACCTCACTTTATTGAAAATTAAGGCCCGGTTGCACAACAGCTGGTTGAATTTTAACCGTGATTAATTTCACGAGAACCAATCAGAGATGGCGTTTTTGAAAAGACGGCTTCTCTGATTGGTTCTCGTGGAATTAATCACGGTTAAAATTTAACAGGCTGTTGTGCAACCGGCACTAAGGGTCGGTTTCCGAGCTCGGGATTCAGCTAAGTTCTAGACTTTAAACAGGTGGAGTCAGAAAATTGGCTTTCCGAAACGGGACGTAGTCGTCGTCGACGTTTAAATTTAATTTCGAAAAACTAGAAAATGTGAACACAAAATAAAATAAAGAGAAAATAGTATAAAGTTTCAGCTATTTTGAATTATTTAGGAATGTTTCATCAACAGGTGATTTCGTCAAGGAAAAACGTTTCCAATAAATTATAGATATGAGAAAATAAAGATTATCATAAAAACTGTGACTACGCCCCGTTTCAGAAAGCCAATTTTCTGACTCCAGCTAATCAAACACTGCCATCATAACGTGGACCTCACTATAGTTTCTACTCATGTTTGTGGAGCGCTTTCGGACACTAGGTCCTTTCTTAACACCCACTATATTTATCTAGTGACAAAATATAACCAATATTCTAGAACTACTTGTATCAACATTTGAGGAGTAAAAAATTTGTATCAAAAAAGGGGAAGTTTTGGGTTGAAGCAGTTGACCCTATCTCAATCATGCATATTATTTAGCATTCTAGCATTTCTTTTTTATTTGCCAAAAACAAAATACAAAAAAGCTTCACAAAAAATAAATATAAGTATATGCTACTACGAAGCGACTGGCAGAGAATAGAAGAGAGTGGAGGGCTGCTGCCATATAGAAGGACCTGCTTACGAGCAGAAAACTACAGACAGACAGATAATTATGCTACTGCACTTAAACCAAGATACATACATTTATTTAATTAGATATAATAACGAAATGATATCCTTTATATTATAAATGATAGTTATAAAATGAAGATTTAATTTGTAAGTATATTATCCAATGTAGAATTTAATGAATGAATAAACAATCACCTTTGGGTGAAGCAAGCAGTCCAGGGGGAGCAGCCTCATAAAGCGGACTTCCAAAGTGAGAGCGCAACAGAGAGAGACCGTTGGCCATTTTGGATGACGTTTTCTTCATAAGCGACAGGTGATCACGTTCATATGCCTCAACGTCTACGTCCAACATCCTGTCTGCTCCAAACTCACCCATCTCCATGTAGTCATCTAAACAATTCAAATGCAAAATTGTAATTAATAAATATTCACTCACGTTATTATTACTTTCCTTGCCCTACTACCATAGGTAAGGAAAGTATTGCTTTCCAAAAAAATAAGGTACACCAATTTCAAGTTTTCTATACGTTTCAAGGTCCCCTGAGTCCAAAAACATGATTTTTGGGTGTTGGTCTGTGTGTGTGTATGTGTGTAAGTCTGTGAACATGATAACTCCATTCCTAATTAACCGATTGACTTGAAATTTTAAACTTGAGGTCCTTATACCATGAGGACCCGACAATAAGAAATTCAATTCAAGATGGCGGAAAAAATGGCGGATAATTACTGAAAAACCATGTTTTTCAAGGTTTTCTTCAAATTTATACCATGGATATATTTTAGCTATCAACTGACATGAGTCTCATTTCTGGGAAAATTGCAGGAGCTCCATAATATTCTTGAGAAAAATGGCGGATAATTACTAAAAACCAAGTTTTTCACGATTTTCTGAAAAATGACTAGACCGATTCATTTCAAATTCATACCCTGCATAGATATTTATCAGCTCCATCAACTGGCATAAGTCTCTTTCCTGGGAAACTAATGGGGTCCACCTCGTCCTTGAGAAATGGACTTTGTAAACTCCTTCTCGTGCATGAGGTAGGTAGGTAGAGCAGTTTATAAAAAGAACACATAGTCGAGATATTTCATCTGTAGAACAGCAGCTGTTTTGACGACTTTTAAAAAATCATCGAATTTCACAATTTACACAAAGGAAAAAGTACTCTGAAAACAATATATATATATATATATACACATATACAGTAGTCTGATCGTAGTTTCAAATATGTTGCCGCCAATCGTCATTATGTTATTCCCCTGAATTATTCTCGTTTAAGAATGAGGCTTACAGTTCAATGAGCAAGGAAATTTGTGTGAGTGTAGCACACCAGATTTTTTATTTATATTTTTAAAAATCATGGTTACGATAGTTCTCAACATTTCTCGAATATTTTTATTCGACAACCGAAACATAGCTTATTCCACACACAGACCTCAGGTTCATGTGAAGGTCATTCCTAAAGGTCTCTTCAAACCAAGCTAGAGTACGCGTCCTGTAGCTTTATCTCCGTGACAGCATAAATTCAAGTTATGGTTTGCGGGGTAATATTCACGGCTTTGCAAAAACCTCAGGCTTCAGAGACCCTAGATCCCTAGATGGAGGAAGCTCCCTATACACAGAGATTCTTTATGAATTAGATTAGATTTCTTTATGTATGTTACAATATTTACTGGCTTATACACTAATTTACATTAAATGACGATAGTGCTAGTTATTCAACGAATTTCACAAAGTATAAATAATTAATCAATGATAATAAATATAGAATGCAATTAAAAATAACGATAATATAATAGATGTAACTTCATAAATCGGCGGTGTTTCAACAAATAATTGTCGATTCTTTTAGAAGGATATAAAATATCCGTCCCATTAACACACGACCGGGCACATGAATGAGAGAGTTGCAACGTATCACCAAAAATGGAAAGAGCATGCTGAACGAATGTCAGCTGATAGGCTGTGTTGTGCTAAAAGAACGTGACACCAAAAAGCTCTTTGTGTATCTTTTTTGATGCAACACGTTGCTTTTGAGAAGATACAAAAGAGCATCGGTTGCTTATGAAAAGACACATTAAAGCTTCTTGTGTATATTTTCGGATGCAACACGATGCTTTTGAAAAGATACAAAAGTACATATATATGTTGCATATGGAAAGATACATTAAAGCTCCTTGTGTATCTTTCAATATGCAACACGGTGCTTTTAAAAATATACAAAAGAACATTATGTTGCATGTGGAAAGATACACTTTCAACCTTGCTTTGAGCAGATACAAAAGAGCATCTGTTGCATATGGAAGGATACACTTTCAAAAAGCTCCTTGTGTATCTTTTCGGATGCAACACGTTGCTTTTGAGAAGATACAAAAGAGCATCTATTGCTTAAGGAAAGTTACATTTCCAAAAAGCTCCATGTGTGTATTTTCGGATGCAACACGTTGCTTTTGAGAAGATACAAAAGAGCATCTATTGCTTAAGGAAAGTTAGATTTCCAAAAAAGCTCCATGTGTATCTTCTCGGATCCAACACGTTGCTTTTGAGAAGATACAAAAGAGCATCTATTGCTTAAGGAAAGTTACATTTCCAAAAAGCTCCATGTGTGTATTTTCGGATGCAACACGTTGCTTTCGAGAAGATACAAAATACAGATATATCTGTTGCTTATAGAAAGATACATTTTCAAGAATGTTTCGATGTTTTTGAACGGGTAGTATTGTAGTGTAGTGGCCCTCCGCCGATAGGCAAAGCTGCAGGACGCGGACTGTACAATACGAAAAAAACAATTCACACAGAACAGTCGGGCAGAGACGTGGCGCGGATACGGCACGGACGTGGCGGAAGTGTGGCGTATGCAATGCACACCAGACGGGCAAGATATTAAGGGCCATACCATATTAAGCGGTTTTCAGGCGTTTCAAGACTGCGTTCTTATAATCGACAGGGCAGGAGACTCTCCGATTGGCTGATTAATTTGCCGCCTTGAAAAACGCTTGAAAAAACGCTCAATATTCACGGCTTGGGCCTCGGTGTCTGTCTCAAGTTTAGCAAAAGTGAAAGGCCCGGTTGCACAAAAGCCTGTTAAATTTCAATCATGATTAAATACCACGAGAACCAATCAGAGAACTCTTTGAAAATAATGCTTGTCTGATTAGTTTTCGCCTATCGTGGTGTTAAATCACGGTTAAAATTTATCAGGCTTTTGTGTAACGGAGCCAAAGTCTGAAATTTCAAGGCTATATTAAAAATCTCACCATCCGACCCTTTCATTTTACAGTCCAATCAAATGCTTCAAATTTGTTCTACTTCAAAACTGATGATTTTATTTGAAATACATAGTTAATAAAAACCGGATAGATTCGAATCAGTATCATAGTAAGCACAAACGCTTAAGGTCGAATGAAGTATATAAAGGTGCGTACAGATTTACGCGCCGCAAACATGAGCAATTCACTTTTAATCCGCTGAAGCCAAGCTTTTTCTATCTGTATCTTACCGTTTCTGTAAAAATACAGACATAATCAGCTGATTAAAAGTGAATTGCTAATGTTCGCAATCTGTCGTATCTGTACGCACCTTAAGAAACTTGTCTAATCTTTCTTCTGTATTCACTATTATTATTCCTGGTTACCTTTTTTATAAATCTGTCTCAGAGTTTTCCAGAAATTGATTAGAAATATCTCTGTAATGCTTGAAGAGAAATACAAATTATGAACTCTGTAATACAGCTTCTCTCAGAGTGTCGGATAATTATTCTCCCACTAAGTATTTTGTCATTAAATAATAATTCATAGAAGCATAGTCATTAGAATATATCAAAGACTACTACATAGTTGAATTAGGACTAGAAATTTTAGATAATCCTTCCAACAATTCTCTGAATCCAAGTTACTGAATACATTCTTCGTTCATTGCATTCTTCATCGATCTAGTTCTCTATGATTTCAAGATTGATTTCAGGGCCAATTCAATTATTCAACTCAACGATCAAGAATATTCAAATCTGAAATTGAAAGCAATCAATAGTCATACTTCTTGTATGTTTGAATATATTGATTCAGAGTTGAAATGTTTTGAAACAATACTGTTTATTAAAATTAGTTGCATGATACAAACGAGTAAAAGAATATCATGAATGCTCTCTTATGTGGATGAGTGTGCATAAGATATAAGCAAATGCTCTTTTACCTGCCTACTTTCATTGATCGAGATACAGTGGAAAACCGATATGGTACATCTCAAGGGTCCGCACAAAAATGAGCTATCACGAGGTCTGCACTAAATCAGGGTGTACTATATCAAGGTTCCACTGTATATGGATTTTCAAGAGACTGCAGAGAAAATACACTATAATGAGGAGTGTACTGCAACGTGGTGTACTATATCGAGGTACCACTGAGTTGAATAATTTTGCTTTATTTTGTAATCGAAAATACACTATAACGGGGAATATACTGAAACATGGTGTACTATATCGAGGTACCACTGTAGTTGATTAATTTTGCTCCATTTTGTAAAATCGTGCATGAGTGAATACACAAGCTTTATGATTTGATTTAATATTAATAGTTATTGTATTAGAGTCCTAGATTCATCTTACAATGTGACTGTATATGAGCAACATAAGAAACTTGTCCAATCTTTCTTCTGTATTCACTATTATTATTCCTGGTTACCTTTTTTATAAATCTGTCTCAGAGTTTTCCAGAAACTGATTAGAAATATCTCTGTAATGCATTGAAAAGAGATACTACAAATTATGAACTCTGTAATAAAGCTTCTCTCAAGAGACTCGGATAATTATTCTTCCACTAAATCTTGTCATTAAATGAAATTCATAGAAGCATAGTCATTAGAACATGTCAAAGACTTCTACATAGTCATAGACTGTATTTCAATTGAATTAGGACTAGAAATTTTAGATAATCCTTCCAACAAGTCTCTGAATCCAAGTTTACAGAATACATTCTTCATTCATTGCATTCTTCATCGATCTAGTTCTCTATGATTTCAAGATTGATTTCATGGCCAATTCAATTATTCAACTCAACGATCAAGTTCAAGAGTATTCAAATCTGAAATTGAAAACAATGAGTAGTGATACTTCTTGTAAGTTTGTTGAATATATTGTTTCAAAGCAAAAATTTTATAAAAAAATTAATTAAAATTAGTTACATGATATTAATACTATCTGAGTTGATTTAATATTGTATTCCCGAGTCCTTGATTGCCTTACAATGTGACTGTAATAAGAGAAATAAAACTATAACACACTAATATGTCTTCTTCAGTATCAGGGTATGATCACATTGGAAGCGTATATTATTGATCATGCATGACCAAGCGCGCCGACGAGAAAAAAATCTGGGAAGGACAAAAGGAACACTCACACTGAACGCGTGCACTTGTTGGTTTCGTTCAGTGCGAGCAGCTACAGACAAGTCACAACGTGTTTCAATGGCTCTTTCCAGATTTATTTCTCGGCTCGTGCATGATCTGACGTGCACTTGCACATACACGCATTCAATGTGATCATACCCTTATTATACTGGCCACACTAATTTGATATTGATAATAATGGTACCTTGATGATAAATTGATAATATGCACTTTGGCCATGGAAAAGCCAATACTTTTTGACAGAAAAACGAATATCTAAACATGGTATTCGATAGAAATGTTATCGTGAAATAGTCTCCAGTACAACGTTTTCAAATAATTTTCTCTTGATTTACCACTCTTCGTATGAAATAAAATTAAATTTTCAACTCACTGTACTCGTTGTATTCGTCCTCTTCGTCCTCGTGATAGAAAGACTGTTTCATCATTTGCACTTTCTGCGATGTGGCGCCAAGTTCGGTGGCGAATCTGGCCGTCGGACTTTTGTGATTCAGGTCTAGTTCATCGGCTGCAAAACAGAATTTATTCGATCATTCAACGCTACACAACTTCTAGAAAATTACCACATACTAAAGCCCAAAACGGTTCCAATCCTATTATATTAAACGAGCAATTTCTGTATTTTTATATCTGGTTATTTATGTTCAACGGATCTCGAAAACGGCTCTAAAGATTTTAACGAAATTTGTAACATAGTAGGTTTATGATATAAAAATTCGATTGCACTAGGTTTCATCCTTGGGAAAACTCGCTGAACGACATTAAAAGGATAACTCATCCTTGGCTGAAACAGCTGTGGATAGTAAAAAAGTGAGTGAGCGAGTATGTGAAAAATCAAAATATCGCATCCCCGAAAGATGACATATAGCCAGCTATGAAATACAAACACAATCATTTTAGAGAATTGTGTTCTGTTTATCAATAAATAAAAATACCGAGCGAAGCTCGGTGCCCCGATATTTCTGATTAATACAACAGTCCAAATGTAGCTAGGTTATAATATGTCACTTTCACATTTTGTACAAAAACGTACACACTTTGAAGACTAATTTTGAGACCAAAAAATCAAACCTTCAGAAATCTAACCTATCACAATTCTCCACACGTTGATTGAAATACAACTTGAGTTCACTCAAGATAGTATAGTACAAGGTTAGGTTAGGGATCAAGCAGATCAATGAATCCATTAATAGAGTCAGTTAACATGAGATTCACCTTACAAAGTCAGTGGAAACGAACAGGGCTAAATAGTTGTCAGTTTTTTTCACCACCGCCCTCCATAATATATTCTAGCTGTATAATCTATTCTAATTATAGTTGTGAATCACGTCATCCCGGTATATATCTGATATCATACTAACATTTGATTCTTTTTAGTAACGATTGATCATCATCTGTTACCAATTCTCCGTTAAAACTGCCTTTAATAGTACAAAATATAATGAACTACTAGAATATTTCATCTGAATTAGGTAATTCATTATTCAATCATGAAGAGATATATTTTCTTGGTGAGTATAATATACTAATAGTTCTGTGAACAGTAGACCTCACGCAGTTGTAAACCACAGCCTCCTCTTATACTTGTCCATCAAAGTAAATTCTGTCTATATGTCGTGTCGGCGAGATATCCGTGTGAATACGGCTAATGGCTGTTGGGGTTGGTGAATCAAAATGCTAACATCAAAAGCTAATCTTCTTTAAAGGTGCGTACAGATTTACGCGCCGCGAACATGAGCAATTCACTTTTAATGAGCTAATGCCAAGCTTTTTATATCTGTATCTTACCGTTTCTGTAAAAATACAGATATAGTCAGCTGATTAAAAGTGAATTGCTCATGTTCGCGGCGCGTATATCTGTACGCACCTTTAGACATACTGGCAACATGTCAGCTCTAGTTGAAAGCAGAGAAAGGTCGAGTGAAAATAACATGTTACTTTATTTTAGTTATTAATTGCAAGCGTCATTGCAATGACCACACAACAGCTGATTTTTTTATCAAGTTACATGCGTTGATTATTGTGTTATTGCATGCTATTAATAATACACTCGACAGCTGATTTATAATAATTCTATAGTGTGATTTTACGGTAATATTGGCGTTAGAAGGAGACTCATTTTCCTTTTATAAATTATCTTTAAAATGCAAAATTTCAAAAACCTTATATATCGTCGACGCGAAATTCAAAAGGAAACACACCTGACAAATTTTATTAAAATGTATTGCCGCGTTTCGCTGTAAATGCGGAACATATAAACGTATATATAAAACATAAAGAGAAATGCAAAACCGTCGACTTGAATCTTAGACCTCACTTCGCTCGGTCAATTATGTAAGTAGTAGCTCCATATTGGATTGTTCCCAAGTGACGAATGAATCATGGGAGTTGCATAAAAAATTTACAATCTGAGTGAACTCAATATCGGCTGCTAACTTAAATAACGATTTGAGAAGCTCGTCTCCCAGGTAGCACATATCCTGGTCTCCTACATCCAGAAACACTGACTTCTTGGCCATCCCTATGATAATAGTTCTTTTAATCGATTCAATATAATAGATATGAGTAAATTTGAGTAAAATATGATGAACACTCAACTCACCGCCATTGAATAACGATTTGAGAGGCGCGTCACTCAGTTCGCACATATCCTGGTCTCCCTCATCCAGAAACACCGACTTGCTGACCGCCCCGTGGCCGTTGGTCGCCAGAGGTTGTCCCGGCATGTCTAGGCCTCGCCGAACCCCCAACTGTTATCACAAACATATTCATTTATTTACAATAAGTACATCATATACATAACTACAATACATCTATACTACTATGCATAACTACAAACTCATCTACATAATAACTACAATAAAAAATATAAAAAAATATAAATCTAATAACCCCTTTAAAAATTATTCAGTCACAACATGTTTCCGCTTTATGATGCCATTATCAAGTCTTGATAATTTTAAAACGGGTACTTGGATTTCTATTATTATTTATATTCAAGAGTAGCACTGAAGAAAAAAAGATAACTAAAATAAGTAAATCATCAAAATTATCACGTCTATTTCATGTAGCAAACAAACAGTCTTTTTTGTTTTTGTTTTTTGAAGTTGTTCTGTTTTATAAAGTTGTAACTATGGACAATGAAAAGTTAATAAGTTTGGTTCAAGAGCATGTTCCATTGTGAGATATGCGAGACAAAAGATATCATCGTCGTGATGTTCAAAGGAATCTGTGGACAAAGATTGCTGAACAAATAGGATCAGAAGGTATTATTATTGTAATTAATAACTAATTTAGTGGATATTAGTTTATTCAATTTTCAAAATCTCAATATAATCATTGTTTATGAAAAATATTTGTGGGTATGATAGTAGCTAATTCAATATTTATTCAATATTCTATAGTTTAGCCAACTACTGAACTATACTGACGTAAACGGTTCCAATGGACGACTATATTCGGCCGGCAGATTCGTCCGATCCAACGGCCGAACGGATCGATTGAATACGGTTCCAGTGGACGGTTATCCTAAATGCAAGAAAACAAAAAGGTTCTAACCTCTTTCTGTGCAAACTGCGCCTTGGCCAGCTTCAACTTCTTCACCTCGGACGGCACGGCCCCCTCTCCACCCTCGCCCTCATCGTCCGAATCACTGAGGCCGTACTTGGAGAAGTGCTCGACCTTGAACACCCATGAGCCGGTCTGCGGACGGTACTCGACAAAGCGGGTCTTGTTCTTGGCTGAGGCCTTTCTGAGGCGGGCCTCGTAGTCCAACCTGGCCAGCTGTTGTGGGTCGCTGACGGGCAGCCGGCTTGCCTTGTCGGTGGGCCACACTCGGTCCAAGGTCACCTGCGCGCGCGTAGACGACGATCTCTTTGTGACGGATGTGCACTGCGACAAGCAAACAAACATGGATTAGATTAGAAAATAGATTTAAACAAAATAATGGACGGACAAATCGAAACGAAATGATGGAAACAGTTGAGAAGATAATGATAGGAAGAAAAGAGAGACGATAAGAGATGAAGAAGTAGAAGATGATAAGTTGAAATAGAAAAAAATGTATTTTGGAGAAAATAAATCTATATTTTGATATATAATTTTTTTTAATGTGCACGGCAAGCGACAAATAAAATAATTGATTACAAATGATTTCAATAATTGAGTCAATTCATCAACATAATTGTAATATTGGTTTCATTGATGAACACTGACGATCCTCAAATCAAGATTCTTGCTAAACCGATGAGACTAACATAATATTCATGAGCAACACTGAAGGTGCGTACAGATATACGCGCCACGAACATGAGCAATTCACTTTTAATCAGCTGATGCCAAGCTTTTTATATCTGTATCTTACCGTTTCTGTAAAAATACAGATATAGTCAGCTGATTAAAAGTGAATTGCTCATGTTCGCGGTGCGTATATCTGTACGCACCTAAACAAAAACATAGTTCATGCACATATCAAAGAAAGATGCCTGCATTTTGAAAGGTCGAAGATGTCTACACCTTTAGGACTCTGTGGACGCTAATTTTCAGCTTTAGACTAAGACTTGATATGGCGACTTGAACGGTAAACAATGAAAGTGGCTACCCTTCTAGCGAGTAATAACTTCAGCGTAAAGAGCTCCGTGGCCTAGAGTTATGGAAATATCTTATAAACATCAGCACAGCGTTTTCTATACTATTATTTATCAACTATGCTTCCTTCATATTTGTATTAGCTTCAGGTGAGATATCAAAATAACTTTACTGTTTTCATTGTATTTTCATGAATTGTATATAATTGAATCAATGAATGCATGAGTAATGTATGTTATACACACTGCTGTACCGACAATGGAAATCAATCAAACTCAGCGCTTCACTCACCGATCTCGTCGATATTCAGCCCGCTGACGTCGAACGAGTCCGGATAGAAGACGTTGCCGTAGTTGAGACGGCCGATGGTGAAATTGTCGACGACGCATCGGCCTTCGGCGTCCATGAGCTGCGCCAGGTCGGCCAGCGATGGAATCGTGTAGTAGCCGAC
This sequence comes from Nilaparvata lugens, assembly GCF_014356525.2. Classification (NCBI taxonomy): domain Eukaryota; kingdom Metazoa; phylum Arthropoda; class Insecta; order Hemiptera; family Delphacidae; genus Nilaparvata; species Nilaparvata lugens. Next base: position 61,411,953 of record NC_052510.1, read on the forward strand.
GCGACGCAGTCGGATGCCGGTCGGGTGATCGCCGCTCTGCGGCTCCATGTCTGGTAACAGCGACTCTTCCAACTCAGAATCTGTTGAGCAAAATTAACAAATTGATTCATTGATAATTTGTTAATAATAAGAAATGTATTATTAATTTGTAATTAATTATACTGTAAAATATGGAGTAAGGCATGGAGATGCGCTGTCTGCATTATTATTCAATTTGGCTCTCCATGAAGCAGTAGAAGGTAACACGCATAGAAGTACCATAGTAAATGGTAAGACTATGGCAAGTTTGTGGATATGCAGATGATCTGGTCATAGTAGCGAGAACAGTACCAGCTTTGAGAGAAGCCTTCACATCCCTAGCAAGCTATAGTAAACCAATGGGATTAGAGATAAACGAGGCCAAGACAAAATACCTGAGAGTGTCACCAGCAGTGGGTAGGAGAGATGCTAGAGACATGACGATTGGACCCTACACATTTCAACAGGTAGACGAGTTTGTCTATCTGGGAACACTTGTGACAAGTATTGGGAAAGTCTCAGCAGAGATTAACAACAGGATCATGGCGGGAAAAAGCATACTATGCTAGTATCAAGTTATTCAAATCTCGAATGCTGTCAAGAGCTACAAAATTGCAATTATACAAAGCATTGGTGAAGCCTGTGGTGTGTTACGGATCGGAAACATGAGTGCTTACTGCTGGAGGTATGCAAAGACTGAGAGTTTTTGAAAGAAAGGTGGTGAGAAGAATCTTGGGCCCTGTTTTTGAGAATAGTCTCTGGAGAGGAAGAAAAAATTTTGAAATAGAGAAATTCTTAAACAATGAAGACATTGTGCGGTCGATAAAAGCTGGCAGAATAAGATGGATGGGGCATATGTTGAGAATGGGAGAAGGAAGAGTGGTGAAATGTATATGGAAGGAGAAATTATATACGGTAACAGAAGAAGAAAAGGTCGACCAAGAAATAGATGGACGGATGATGTGGAACGCGATCTAAGGACGCTTGGAGTGCGTATCTGGAGGAGGCTGGCCGAGGATCGAGACAGATGGAGAGGCTATGTGAGGGAGGCCAAGGGTTGTAAAGACCTGTAGAGCTGAGAAGTACGTAATTAATTATGCTGCTTCACCAGAGCACCATACAATCATTTCCCAATAATCATGACCATGGAAGCATAGCATTATACTATATTTTCATTGTAGGGGATCATAAGTTGGCTGAAGAGTCAACTTACGCGATCTCTTGTGGCCAAATTTCCCCAAAGAAATTTCACATCTTCTCCGTTCGAGCTTATGTCGAATAATTTTATAAACAAATTAATTCTAAGTGAGATTATTTGTACATTTGGCGCTCAGCCTCTGTCATCTGATCTACACACCACATCTTCTAACATGGTAGCGCTAGCGTTCAAACTTCTGGTCCCCTGTGCTACAACTCATCATATTTCCATAAGAACCATCACACTCTACAGCACTATTAGTAAAACATTTGAATATGAATAAAAATTCAATTTATTTTCCAAAAAAATCATTTCCTTTTTCTTCTTGAATCTTCTTCACCTACCTCTTACTCTTCTATCTTTTTATTTTTCTTCTACCTCGAATTCCATCTTTTTTTTCTTCTTGTTCAGCCAATGGTAATAAAAACAAAAATTCTAACCTATAAAAATCACAATTAGAATTCGCTCACCTGATGTGGAAGATGTTGAATGGTCAGGGTTCTCCTTATTCTCCGAGCTCTGATTCTGAGTCTGCGTATAATTTGAAACCGACTTTTCAGCCCAGCTGCTGTCCTCAGCAACCGACCTTAAAACACACAGTTATTGATTCAATGATACACAAATATTAAAATAAAAATAACCGCAAAGTCAACAGTAGAATATCAGTCAACAAACAGTGTATTACAATTTTTCATTCCCAGCGAACACACACACAAAATACAACCATAAATAATTGATGATTAGATCAACAATATATATATATATATATATATATATATATCAAACAGTTCGTTTAGAAACGAAATTAATAAAATTATTCTAATAATGCACGCTGTATTCTATTCGCAATAACAGATTATTATTTCAATATTAAAATATTCGATATTAGAAATTTCTATATCAGAAATAGACCTTCTGTGTAACTAGATTTTGTAACTGACAAGACACCAATCAAATAAAAAAGCTGCGTCCACACCAAGTTGTCAACAAAATGTATTTTTTTGCCGTCTTTATGAATCTCTCTCTCTCTCTCTCTCTCTCTCTCTATATATATATATATATATATAAAAGCGAAATGGCACTCACTGACTCACTGACTGACTGACTGACTCACTCACTCGCAGAACTAAAAATCTACCGGACCAAAAACGTTCAAATTTGGTAGGTATGTTCAGTTGGCCCTTTAGAGGCGCACTAAGAAATCTTTTGGCGATATTTTAAATATAAGGGTGGTTTTTAAGGGTTTCAAGTTCGTCTTTTAGCATGTATATTCTTCTTATTCCAATATCTTAAAATTATAATTGAAATGTCCATACCATATGTTAATATAGAACTATAATCTAGAGAGAGTACCTCTTCGAAACAGTTGTTTTGGTAACTAAATTGAAAATTTTGTCAGGTTGGCATCAAGTTGAGTTGACTTTGTGAGGTTGGCACCAAGTTGAAGATTGAAAGCAACAACTGAACAATTCAGTCGGGGGTCCAGAATTTGGTAGAGGTTCCGCTGAGGTCTACATGCAGGCGAGCGAAGCGAGCCCGTTGATCTCATTTTTGGACGATCCAGTGGGGGGTCCAGGGGGCGGAGCCCCCTGGCTAGACGGATATGGCGAGCGAAGCGAGCCTGACGGCTAGTTCTATTATATCCGTTCTATCTGGTAGAATTTATAAAGACTGCAAAAAACATTTTGTTGACAACTTTGGAGTAAACGCAGCTTAATATTTGAATGTGATGTAATGTAACAGTTTATTAAATAAAATGAATACTCACTTGTTTCCTGAAGGTGACTGGCCTTTCTGTTGTCCGGATGTACTATCATTGTTATCCAGTGAAGTATTCGATTTATTTGTTGGACTAGATATTGACTGATCTTTGCTTCTGTAATCAAAACGAATCATTCATGGTGAATTTACTTCGTAAGATCGATTATTTTGAACAAAATTTTGTAATGACTTAATATAACCCTTGATTTACATTCATTGAAAATTTTAGATTCAATACATATACTGATAAAACCTGCACATATAATGCCATTGACTATCAAGAAATAAGAAAAATGTGACGTGCGTGGCGAGTATGACAGTGTTCTCCAGAAGCGCTGCCACCACCAGGTTTCTATAGTGAGGTCCACGTTATAATGGCAGTGTGTGATTTGCAATGGTGTTGCTATCCTTGTCTATCATTCAACAAAGCAGATGGCGCTATCTCTTTTACGCTTTGCGATGTTGCCACATCGTTTATCAACAATGTAGAAATTCAACTAATTGACAAAATATTTAATCTAAATCATGAAAATTTTATTATTACATCCTTAAAAAATATATTTTCTTGACAAATAAAATATGATTAACTATTTTCAACAATAATGAACAGTTAAATTCATCAGATATACCAGTATCAGCTGTTTGGGTGGCAAGGCTGAGATCTGGCAACCCTTGTCTCCTATCTTCCTACACTGTCATTATAACATGGACCTCACTATAGAATCCCTGGCCCTGCCTACTTTAAATAAGATGATTATAAAATAAATCAACGCGCTCAAGGAACAACCACATAATACAACAACATAGGACATCATTCTACGAATAAAATACAATCCATATGAGCCAAAAAATTATCAACTCTCTGCCGCACCACCTTAGGAATTTTGACAATGGAATGCAGCTCAGAAAACATTGAATAATTGGCTGGCAGGTATTTTAAATTTTTATGACATAAAGGACTTTTTGTTGTGATGTTTTGTTTTATAATATGACGCTTGCCATACAAATTTATTGTTGTACATGCAATGAGAAATATATTCAAATTCAAATACACAACTTTACGAATTCAAGCACCATCTGCTAACAAATCACATCTGCTCTCTCTCTCTCTCTCTCTCTCTCTCTCTCTCTCTCTCTCTCTCTCTCTCTCTCTCTCTCTCCTGAGCAACACTTCAATCACATCCCAATTAAAATCCTCTAGCCGACAACAACCGTCCTCTAGCGAACCTCTCTTTTTGTTTAGTCTCTCCACGGTCATCACACTCTCAGCTCACCAGTTCAAAGGTCCAATTTGGTGGCCCGAGTGATGACTCAGCTATTCTTATGATTAATGTAATTGAGCGAGATGTTTGAATTGCTACACTAATCTCAACCAAAGTCCACGAATCAATGCTGTTGACGACTTGAAACATTTATCATCATTGCAGTATTTTCATTCTTTACCAACCTGACAAATAAAAAGGAATTCAAGAATTGCCTCTGAAACTGACCAATAAACAAAGAATTTTATAGTATGGCAGATTACTTCGGGGGCGCTGCCATATCTGTCGAATCTTGACACATTTATTGATTCATTTGCTGTTGTTGTTGCTTGTATTGTTGTATGTTGTTGTTAGTTTTTATGTATGACGATTTGTGTAACATTTGCAAAACAATGCACATGCAAAGAATAATTGATTAAATCAAATTACTGTATTACAGTAATTTCAATCAAAGTCCACGAATCAATTCTAAGTTGACGACTTGAATCATTCACAATCATTACAGTCTGTATTTTCTATACTATAAAGTGGGCCGTCCACTGGAACCGATTTCGTCCGAACTAGCATCGGCCGAAAACCACCGAACTCGTCCCGAACGATCACCCAACAATGAAAGTGCTATAGATGCTCGTCCATTGCAACAGGTTCATACGTCCGTGCACGGCCGTCTCCGGCCGATCAAGTTTTCAATCCGAATTGAATGGGATTTCTGGCTCTATCCGTCCGAAGTCAAGTTGAGACATCATCCTAACCTCAAAATTGTGTCACAGTCTTGTCTGTTTTTTGAACTTGTTCTGTTTTATAAAGTTTTAACTATGGACAATGAAAAGTTGATAAGTTTGGTTCAAGAGCATGTTCCATTGTGGGATATGCGAGACAAAAGATATCATCGTTGTGATGTTCAAAGGAATCTGTGAACAAAGATTGCCTGATAATGAATAACTAATTTAGTGGATATTTGTTGAAGGTAAGATTATTGTAATGAATACGGTAACTAATTTATTGGATATTTCTTTATTCAATTTTCAAAATCTCAATATAATCATTTTTTATAAAAAAATTTGGTAGTAGTTAATTCAATAATTGGCAACTAGACTGACGTAAAAGATTCCAATGGACGACCATATTCGGCCGAATTAACGGCCGGCAGATTCGTCCGATCCAACGGCCGAACGGATCGGTTGAATGCGGTTCCAATGGACGGTTAACCTTATAAAGGAAAGAACTGGCTCAAACACTTACGGGATAGGAAAATTATGTTTGACGCATCATCACTTCTGAACTACTAGACTGATTAACTTGAAATTTCGCATATAGATTCTTAATTAATCGAGGAAGGTTATAGGCTTATTTTCAATTCGTCAAGATTTCATTACGTCAGTTAGTTTTCAGTTTTTCAAATTTTAAAATAGACCCTTGCGAAGCACGGGTTTCCGGCTACTCATTAGTAAAATAAACATAGTTGATTGAAATGAACATAATTGCATTTGAATAATTGCAATATCTAAGTAATTTCCATCTGTAGACTGGCTGGCCGCTATGGCTTCGTATAAAGTGAGCGCTGCTATCCAGAGATTGTTAGTTTGGTGTAAGGGTAAGCATTCCTGACCGGCAATTGGGAGGTACTGGGTTCGATTCCCGGGCTGACAAATAATTTTTGAATAGTAGCGCTCATCGAATTTCCATCTAGCTGTTTACCCTGTTGTCAATATTTGCAGTAGCAGAAGTCTTCGGGGTGATTTACAGCATTTAATTTTGATTTTCGTTTAATAATAATAAATAATCGAATTGAAAACGATTTATAGTACTCACTTATCAGCTGTTCCCCCACTCTGCTTCTCAGTCTCCCGACTGCTAACGGGCGTCGACTGACCGCGCTGCTGTATAAACTTGGGCGTACCGAGTGTGAGGAAAGTCACCTCCTCCTCTGGGTCCTGATTACCCCCACCACCCGGCCCTCCACTTCCCCCTCCAGCCGTGCTACTGTTCAAGGTCAACATTCCCCCACCACCTGGGCCTCCGCTTCCCCCTCCAGCCGCGCTACTGTTCAAGGTCAACAGCAGCCTTCCCCCTGCACCGCCGCGTGATGACGTCATCAGTGACGTCATACTGTCGTCGCCCGCAGTGGGTTTGGCGGTGCGCAGTATTAGTCGTTTGGGACTTGGCTTCACCAGCCACGAATCGTTGTTGTTGTTGTTCGTGTCTTCGTCGTCTAGACCGCCAAACAGCGATTTCTAAACGAAAACAGAAAAATAAAGTTACAACTATTATAAAATATAAGGGGCAGATAATATTAAGCGTATTTCCAGGAGTTTTTAGAGTCGGCAGGGCAAGAAGCTCTCCAATTGGCTGACTGGGTTGAGGCCTGATAAACCGCCCAATATGGTCTGGCCCTAAGCAACTCATAAAGCTTATAAAGCGGTTCCTAGACGGTTAATTTGTTAGGTTTGTTTATAGTTTGAAGTAAAACAGTTGTGACAATTATTTTGACAATAAATAGAATCAAGGTTATTCCATTCTTCGAGCGTCAGCGATTTCGATTGCAATAAATGTGACAATCCATCTGACACTCGAAATAGTTCATGTGGTCCATTGGTTGATATTATTGTACGATATAGTGTACAGGAACGCGCCAACCAAGCTACCCGTCAGCCGAGCTCCTTTCAAAACCACTTTCGAGGGGATTGGTTGACGTCGTCAACCGAGCTCCTGAGAGAGGAGGTTGGCTGACGGGGAGCTTGGTTGTCGTGAGCGTGCGAGGAGCTTGGTTGTCGTGAGCGTGCGAGGAGCTTGGTTGTCGTCTATGGTCCCGACAACCAGTCCCCTCCTAACCAGTGGGGCATTGACTGTCGGGGAAACTCATTGACGCCAGCGTGCAAGGAGTTTGTTTGTCGTTACCGTGCGATGAGACAACTAAGCTCCTTCGTTCCAGTAGGGGATCAGCTGTCGGGGAGACTGCAATGGTATATTTTGCCAGGGAATCGGCTGACGCCTATGGTCAAAATTGCGAGGAGCTTAGTTGTCGGGGAGACAGGTTAGAAGTCTAGAACTTACCTAAATCCTGAGCTCGGAAACAGGCCCTTAATTTATTAATCTAATGAACCATTAAACCTATAGATTTGATGGTCCATTAGGTTTAATAAGTATCCAAGAAACCGAGCCACAGACAACTCAATGAATAGCTTAAGTATTTGAGTAGTTACCTTCATCAGATTAGAAGCTCCAATTGGTTTGACTTTGATTTTGGATGAACTGCGGGGAGAAACTGTGAAATTCTGTCCACTGTTGATGGCTTTCTGAGCAGCTGGACTTGTAGGCTTCAATAGTTCGTCTGTTTTACCGGTTATCTACAAATATAAAACAAAATATTCCATCACAAAAGGAAGATCATTATCAAGTACATTACGATTGACTGTATCGTCAGACTACTACATTATTATAGGCTGCTCTCAATCTGGATTTCCACACAACAGTGACTATGAAAATATAATTCTTATAAGTTCTAATGGGATTATTTATAGTCGCTCGGCCGGGCTGAGTTAGAGTAGTCCAATTAGAGCTCGTGAGAATTAGGCTAGGCACAAATCAGTTAGTCAAGGCAAGAGATTGGCATATTTTGCTTATGTTCAGGCACTGCTCCACAGTGGTATTGTTGTATGGGGGGGGGTGCCTTTATGAACGTCTTGAAGCCGCTGCTGATTGTGCAGAAGGCAGTTGTTATCAAGGTTGCGACAGGCCATCCAAGACGTTATCCTACTGATCAGCTTTTCATGGAGTTTCAGGTTTTAGATATTCGACAGCTTTTTATCAAGGCACTACTTGTGCATATGCATAAAAGAAGGGAAAGTTTAAATATAATTTTATAAAATCATGACCATTTCACAGGTGCCTCTAGCATTAGCAACATAAGGATGCCTAGATTGACGAGTCTGGTCTCATCCCGATGCCCCTATTATATTGCTCATCGCTTGTGTTGCAACATGCCTGTTCAGTTGTCAATCTTTAACACATACAGTAATGCCGCTTACAAGAAAATGTTGCTCTCTTGGCTGTTCCAACAGAGTAGAGAAACATCGGAGATGCTATTGCGGTCTGTTTACCATTTCTAGAAGGTTTTTTGAAAATAATAATCTGTTTTTAATTTGCTATGTCCGTCTCTGGCATGTGCTTGCCTGGCGGCCCTGATGGATGATCCTCGACCCAAATTAAAACTTTTCTATTTTGTACTTTCTTTTCACTATATCTCTCTTTCTATCTATCTGTCTCCTTTTTACTCTCTCTTTCTTGCCCCTTCTCTTCCCTTCTTCCATTTTTTCTCTCTCTCTTTAGTTAGTTTTTCCTCTTGTTCCTCCTCTGAATTAAAATGAATATATTAAATGATTCGGACTCTTCTTCGCACACAGGCATCATAGCCCACGTGAAGAAAATTTCCTATAATGCTTTCTATAATTTTTTGTAATGTGTATTTATAAAGAGGAATAAATTGATTTGATTTGAAGACAATACATGATCAGACACGTTTAGTCACAATACTTCACATAGTTGCTTATGAAGACATGTCTAATTGCAATGACTAATCACTGTGAGTTGCGTCATAAACAGCAATGTGAAGTATTGTGACTAAACGTGTCTGATCATGCCTTGTCTTGTCTTGACTAACTGGTATGCGCCTTATACTTTCACTGTTCACTATCGCTGTTCTGTGGAAATCCAGTTCAACTCACTTAATCCAGGACTTACATTATAGCAAATTAACTTATTTACACTCTACCAAAGTCTATCATACTATAAATTATTTTGTGATAACTTTATCAAACACGATAATAGACAAGTATTGCGAAATACTACCTACAAATTGGATTACACGTCTTCACGATCAATCTGTATTTTGAAATTAATAAAACTTTAACAACACCCTACAATATTATACATGTCAAATGACAAGTAGGTCTATCATCCTCTCTTGAAGAATATCCAAGTTATTGATTTGTATAAACAATAATTTTAATCATGTACGATTATTATTTTTAGTAGGGTGTATGTGTCGTTATTATGTGTTGGAAATGAATCTTGAATTAAACTACAGATGAATGTTCTTAAAAGTACATAAAACAAGGAAGATTTCCAAATTCAATGATTTAGCCAACTAAAATGTGCTGAATAATATTGACTTGTTCAATCATAATTATTGACTTTAACATATCGTTGCATCGTGTGTCCTATTCCATTTACATGCCCGAGTATTGATAAGTACAGTCCCGGGTCCTGTAGCTTTGCCTATCGGCGGAGGGCCACTAGACTACAATACTACCCGTTCAAAAACATAGAACATTTTAGAAAATGTATCTTTCCATAAGCAACAGATGCTCTTTTGTATCTTCTCAAAAGCAACGTGTTGCATCCGAAAAGATACACAAGGAGCTTTTGGAAATTTATCTTTCTATAAGCAACAGATGCTCTTTTGTATCTTCTCAAAAGCAAATTGTTGCATAAAAAAGATATACAAGGAGCTTTTTGGAAATTTATCTTTGTATAAGCAACGTGTTGCATCCGAAAAGATACACAAGGAGCTTTTTGGAGTGACGTCCTTTTAGCACAACACAGCCTGTCAGCTGACATTTGTTCCAACATTCTCTTTCCATTGCTGGTGATACGTTTCAAATCTCTCATTCATGAAGAATCTGTGTGTAGGGAGCTTCCTCCATCTAGGGTCTCTGAAGCCTGATGTTTCTGCAAAGCCGTGAATATTACCCCGCGAACCATACCTTGCCGTTTTAAAATCACGGAGGCTGGAGTACGGGACGCGTACTGAAATATACTCTTTGGCATGACTAATTAAGTATTCAATTGTATGAAAATTAATCCAGCAAGTATGTGGGTGGGGTGGGACTCACCTGAAGTACATTTTTGAAAAGTGTCATATCGCCGAAAGGTACCGAAGCCAGGGCCATTATCTGCTGGCTCAATGGATTGTTCACGTTCTGGTTGTTTTGCATTGTCCTGGAAAAGAGAATTCAAATTCAATTTAGTCACAGCCAACAATACAATTTGTACAACAAGGCAGAGCCAGAATCCTATATCCTATATCCTATACTATTAAACGAGCAATTTCTGTTTAGATGTTTTTATGTTTATAATAATATATCTGTATGTGACCGGATCTCGAAAACGGTTCTAACGATTCTCACGAAATTTGGAACGAAGTAGGTTTATGATATGAAAATTCGATTGCACTAGGTCTCAACCCTGGGATAACTCGCTGAAGGACATTAAAAGGATAAATACGTCCTTGGAAAAACAGCTGGAAATTTTGTCGTCTGTCGATGCCGTAATGGAAGTAAGTGAGCGAGTGCATGTGTGGGATCATTCAGCTGATTTCACGAGAAGAAAAATTCAGCAAGAAAAACTTTTTCGTTTATTTCTCTTTTTTTAGAAAACATGTTTACTTCAGAACAAAGACCTTAAAGAGATATAGACCCACAATGCCTATGCCTTCCCAATGATAGCTCTTACTTGAAATTGAAGGCCGCCATTGGGGTATTTTAGCACAAGATATTATATCGATATATTTGTAATATTATAGATTACAAAGGCATTGGTATGTAATAATCTTATAGGTTGCCCCCTCAATGGCCGATTTCAATTCCAAGTACGACACTAGCGCTGCATGTGAGTCTATGCATCTTCAAGGTCTTTGCTTCAGAAAGTCCAAAGTAGTCACTAGATACTATTAGTGTAGAATAGTACATAGTATATTAACTAATATTGTAGCAAACATAGTATATCATTCTAAATCGAATTCATAGTATATCTATTTGTAATTGATGATGTGTTGTTTTTTGAAGTGTGAATAAATTGTTATTTTGATGAGTGATAGTAGCTTAACCTAGATTTTGATTTGGACTGTAGTAGGCTATACATTTGGAAAGGGACAGTTTTGGGCATAAGCCTGTTGTGCCTCCTCATATAACTGTAAAAATAATTGTACGGCTGAGAAAATGAATAAATAAATATAAACTATAAATTCAATCTTTCGTTACAAATTTTCTACGCTTTTACACTCCAGAGCGAAGCTCGGTCCCCCGATATTAGTTTATTAGTCATACATCTTAGTTGAACAGACAATAAAAACATTTGAAAATAATATTATAACCTTTTGCAACCTGACACTTGAACACAGGTGATTATCACATAGATAGCCTACACTATTTTGTGCACTAAGGCTCAACTCATACTGGCTCGACTAAAATTGTACGACTCCAGTCGAGGAGACTCTAGTCTCTTGACCTTACGACTTTCTTGCTCATTGTCGCTACTTCAGTTCCATGCTACTCCATTTTCTAACCTTACTTTATTAAAAATATGAGATCTAATTCGTCACTACTTAGCATGTGACAAATTTTATTATAATAATTATGAATATATCTAATTCCTATAGTGTGGTCCACGTTATAATGGCAGTGGATAAAGATGGAAGAATAGCAATGCCGATTTTCTGCATTAATTAATTATATTTCTACACCGTCAAAAACATAATTGTCATCGTTGTGGACCTAGTAAAGTATAGTACAACCGGCTTTGTCGAATGATAGACAAGGATAGCAAAACCAACGTTGATCAAATACTGTCATTATAACGTGGACCTCACTATAGTATTGTCTCATCTAAGATGATAAAAAATCACTTTCATCAAACATAACCTCACTTTCATTGAAAATGCACGGTACTATGCAACTCAAGTCGAGGCTCGACCAACATGTCGAGTCGAGGCTCGACTCAGTCTCACAGTCGCGAGGTCGCGAAGACTAGAGTCGACTGGTCTGAGTGTCACCACTTGAAAACACATGCTGCATCGAGAAGAGACTATAGAGTTGCAGTCTCTTCTCGACTTGAGTTGCGTAAGTGTGAGTTGAGCCTAATAGTGAACTGGCTTCTTGAACAGAATTGGCTTATACGCGTACGGGATAGGAAATTCACGAATGACGCATCACCACGTCTGAACTACTAGAAATTTTACAGATGGAATTAAATAGAGAATGCATTTATTCAAATGCTAATTAATATATAATTATTATTAAACGAAAATCCTAAATAAATGCTGTAAATCACCCCGAAGACTTCTGCTACTGCAGACATTGACAACAGGGTTAACAGCTAGATGGAAATTCGATGAGAACTACTATCCAAAAATTATTTGCCCGCCCGGGAATCGAACCCGGTATAATTTTTGGATAGTAGTTCTCATCGAATTTCCATCTAGCTGTTAACCCTGTTGTCAATGTCTGCAGTAGCAGAAGTCTTCGGGGTGATTTACAGCATTTATTTAGGATTTTCGTTTAGTAATAATTACTAGAAATTTTGTATATACATTCTTAATTTACCGAGGATGGTTATACGCCTATTTTCAATTCTTCAAGATCTCATTAGGTCAAGTTTTCAGATTGTCTAGTTTGAAATAAATCGAACTCACGTGCCACCCATCATCATAGACGTGCCACCGAGACCCCCAAGCGTCGACCCCCCTCCCAGCAGTCCACCGCCACTGGTTGCGCCGCCAAACGCACTTCCGGTCGTGCCACCAAACGTGCTTCCGGTCGTGCTACCAAACAGACCGCCGCCACTGGTCGACGTGCCAAACAGGCCGCCTGGTTTCGCCTGGTTACTGCCAAACAGACTGCTCCCACCGCCTAGGTTCAGGCCTCCGCCTGCAAATAAATAAGAGAAATTCATTCATTCATTCATTCATTCATAACAAAAATACGTAGTCGAAGATAGAACAGTTGAGAGAAATTCCGTTCATACAAAAATACGTAGTCGAAGATAGAACAGTTGAGAGAAATTCCTTCATTCATTCCGTTCATACAAAAATACGTAGTCGAAGATAGAACAGTTAATCCTTAACTATTGAACTAGCAATTTCTATGTATATGTTTATATTTATGTCTGTATATCACCGGATCTCGAAAACGGATCTAACGATTCTCACGAAAATTGGAACACAGTAGGTTTATGATATAAAACTTCGATTGCACTAGGTCTCATCCCTGAGAAAACTCGCTGAAGGACATTAAAAGGATAATAATTATTCATCCTTGGAAAAACAGCTGATAATTTCGTCGTCTGTCGATAATGGAAGCGAGTGAGCGAGTGCATGTGTGTGGGACTGAGACAAAATTATGACACAGCTGTTGAAATATTGCATTCAATAAGCTCATGTCATGAGATATATTATCCGGAAAGAAATTCGATGTTTCACACATACTTGAGATTTGTGAGAGACATTTTTGCATTCCACTGGGAATTAACGTCGAGCGCTTAGCTCTAGGGACAAACTAATTCCGCTAGATCGCTCCAGCTGTACTATTCACTTGCTGCCCGAGCATAGCAGGCGTAAAACCGTGCTTTAAAGGTACACAAACCAGCGGCTATTATTGTGTCTATAAAAGAAGTTTAAGCATCAACTCTATTCATCAAGAATAGCGCTACAAGTTGCTATGAGTTTGAAGTCTATAGAACTAACATTGAATGTGAAAAAGGAGTTTAAAATGCATAAAAATTTTTTTTTTTCAGATTTTCGAAAACAAAGTTGGCGTAATTTTTGCTATATTGGAGAGGATACTTGCATATTTTTCTCAAATTTTTCTGACCAGTAGTTTTTGTAGGGTATGTGTACCATCTGCCTCAAAAAGTGACTTTTGAAGTCCTATTGTTAGCTAACAGAAGCTGATAAAAATATTTTAATTGCATAGATTATGTCCTAAGAACCTGTCCAATAGATTAGAAAAAGAAAAAAAAAGTTAAAAGTTTTTTTTTAAATATTGAATGCAAAACCTTAATCTCAATCCACTGTGATTTGATAGAACCTTTCTGTATAAACTATTAATATATTATTGTAATTTCCTCTTTCCTAATAAATTTTCTATGCTTTTGTCCCCCAGAGCGAAGCTCGGTCACCCGATATTGAGTAATAACATATTATTATTTTTATTATACATTTCTATTACAACTGAATCTCCGTTTCAAATATTGCATTAAAAACTAGATTGCAGGACTGAAAAAATCACACTGTAGCATATTTTTGAAAATAAAAATGAATTGAAACTAAATGAACTCACCCAGCGTACCACCGGTGCCAGTATTACTGCCAAAACTAAACGACGTGTTCGGCTTATTGAAGGTACCGAACCCTCCCCCACCCAGGGTCTGCCCCGTCTGTCCACCAGCCCCAAAATCCAGTCCGCCTCCAGTCGTGGCGCCAAAAGCGGGTCTATTAGCGCCGCCCAAGGCGTTGGTCCCTCCCACACCGGTCGTCTGGCCAAAGGCGCCGAATCCGCCCGGCTTGGCGCCGAAGAGCGACGATCCTCCTGCAGCCCCTGTGCCGACGCCCCCTGTCTGCTGGCCCCCAAACGCGAACGCCCCTCCGGTACCCTGGGTGGTTGCCGCCCCCGTCGTACCGGCTCCCATCTGGAACGGTTTGTTCTGGTTGAACAAACCTAGCGACGGCTGCTGAAAAATACAACGATTTATTAAATTTATTCATTTCAACAAAAAATACACAATAAAAATATGTATGAATGAATTTCAGTATAATTATTGTAACAAGGTCTATAAATACAGGTCATGACACAATCCCGTGATGCATTGCAAAATCGCCATTTTATGGGGTTCTAGTTCACCAATTTTCAAATTTATTTTTGGCTGTTATCATTGTAGATTGAACATAATTTATGATGTGTTATTAGTAATTGGAATTGTAAAAATAATTTTTCGCCACACTTGGATGTAATGAGCTGGTTTACGTGCGTCATATGGAGGCCGAAAGTGATTGTTTTCCGACCAGGCCGGTAAAACTTTACGGCCCTAGGGCTGTAAAATGACCTTGAATAACAGCTGATCGTGTCCGATCTCACAAAAATCATAGAGATAATCTCCTAACGACTGTAATAATCTATAAAATTATGTATCGTGAATCGCGGTATCATGTCTATTAATATATTTTATGAATTACTGTTTCATAATTTAATATTTATTATTGTTTTTTGATATCAAACAATAGAATACGATGATATCTCCATAGCCTTAACAATATAATGTTGGCTGCATTGTCCATTGTCAGAAAGGTACGTATCGCAAGTATTTAAAAGTGAAGAATCAAATTTGAAATCAAAGTACAATAATTGTATCAATATTTAAAAGTGAGGTAGAGTAATAATTGTTTCTTTTTTATTATCGAATTCCACTTCTTAATGCAATACAATCAACAATAATAATAGGAAAATACAGCAGAGATCTAAAGTTTAAGGTAAGCCTACTGGTGAAACTCAGCCTTGACTGAAAAATTCCTAGTAATTTTTCCGTAATTCATTATTAAAACTTTTAGATAATTTTTCTTCAATATCAAACCATATAGAGAAAACATTAGGCCCACTCAAGATTGAATCTTCGAATGTTTTCTCTATGATTTAACTATTTTCAGAGCAATACTTTGTAGTGAAAATGCCGGCAAACCGGCTTCAATTTTGCCGCTATCGCCTACACTATATTATAGTAGCCTACATACGTTACCTGACTCACAGGCCTCTTCAATCAAAAATATGCAATGGCCGAGAGCGTAAAGGCGTCATCAGGAATCAAAGCTCAGTTGAATTACAAATATGATCTAGGTTCGAACCTCGGTCAGTGACATTTTTTTTGTCGATGAATTTCGACTTTTATTAGCTATTTTTTATATTAGTTACCGTAATTTGAATTTCAATCAATTTTTTAGATAGATTTTGAGACAAAACTGTGAAATATGCAATTATATTAATTTTTTAATCACATTATTTCAAAATAGTAATGAAAATTCTATTCATCCATCTATCCGTGAGATATTGCACCAGGCGCAAAGCGCGAGCTATAAAAATTCAAACAATTATTCGAAATATTAATAGTATAAAATATTGTCACTATTGTAAATTATTAATTAGTAATATTGAAATTAATTGACAGTGAAAGTTGTCATAACCAAGATTCAAACTATCAAAATAGGCTGTTTGAATTTTATTTATTTTTTAATTTCTTATATATTGGGAAGTTTTTTTTTTTGGTGTGGCAAAAAATAGCGTTCGCACCATGGGCAAAAATGTATTTCCGGCTCTCAATCTTTTCTAGTCCTCGGCCTACGGCCTCGGACTTAAAAACCGATTTCGAGCCGGAAATATCTCATTTTCGGCCCTAGGTGCGAAATATACTATTTCCTACAGAATTATAGTATTTAGAAAAATACTAGAAACTGAATTGTTGATTTTTAGATTTAATTGATCGGGAACTTTAAACTCTTTTTGCAGTTGGTCTCACATATTTCTGTCTTGTTCCAATGCCTTATGAATCATAATCCTCAGGTTACTAAAATAAGAACAATTTTCAATAATAAATAAATGAATAACTGAAACATTTATTAATGGAATTTCATTATTAAAAAAATCGAAAACCTGAATTTACATATTATCTGAACCAGAATATTGTTTCTAGAAATTTTTAATGCATGATTTTGTTATGAGCAGATTGGAATTTCAAATAAACCGCCATAAAGACCCCACATAATGGCCGCTCCATAAGGAACACGAATGTCATGACCTGTATTTATAGACCTTGTATAGTAAATAACAGATGAAATATTTGGGTGGCACACTCACATCACTTTCATTGCCTCTGCGAGAGTAAAATATTTCTTAAATATATATTTGTATAGCTGCAGTCATTTCTGTGGTGCTGAGAGTGTATTGTAAAGTGTATTCTTATTTTAAATTGAAATTTAAAAAAATGAAATTTGTATGCCGTACCACGGTAACTGCTTGTATAACTTATGAAATAAACAACTTTTGAATTGAATTGTAAAGCAAACACTAATGCCCGATTTCACCAAGCTTGGTATAGACATTCAAAGTGGGGTCCATGTCAAGGTGCATACAGACTTTAGCTCTGCTCCGCAACCGAACGTCACTCCAGCAGAGCGATTGATGATCGACCGGGGAGCAAGAGTGGTTCGACCGGGGAACGCGAGAAGATCTAGCATCTTCCGTAACGTTCATGATGGGTGCGACTGCAGAGCGGGGGCGGAGCGACTGCGGTACGATGGAGGAACAAGGGCGGTACGAGGGCGGAGCGTGCTCGGAGCGTGTTGGAAGCGCGTATATGTGTACGCAGCTTTATAATGGCAGTGGAGAAAGATAGGAGAACAACATTGTCGATCCTCACTATCATGTCAATGCATCCTTGACAGTAGCTGATACAGGTTCAATGTAAATTAATTCTTCATCTTCGTTAAAATAATCAATTATATTTTATCAAGCAAGAAAATTATATCGTGGACCTCACTATATGAGGTAACATTGAGTAATAACATCCGAAAGGATTTCTCTGCCAATGAAAGCCATAAAAATGAATGAATAATTATGACAGATATATTAGGTTTACCTGTCTTTTATCTTTAGGGCTACTTCTAATATAAATAGGCTAAAATAAAAATATAAATTCCAGTATCCTTTTAAATTATTTAATCACAACATGTTTCGGACATTAAAGCCATTTTCATGTCAAAATGGCTCTAATGTCCGAAGCATGTTGTGATAAAATAATTTAAAAGGGTACTGAGATTTATATTTTTATTTTATTTAGGTTTACCTGATTTTGAGTGGTACTAAAAGCACCGAATCCACTGGTGGTGGTTGCTCCAAAAGAAGGCTGCGATGTTGCCGTTCCGAACAGACCTCCTCCTTGAGGTGCAGCCGCTGCAAAAACAAAAATATTTCAATTTTTCAATTCTTTTTATTTGCCATCAATACAATTTACAATAAATTATTCAAGAAATTCATAGAAATAAAAATAAAACATAGCTTACAATCAAAACAAAAATTATAAATTAAATATAAAAGTGAAGTTTTCAATAGTTGATAAAAGTAAATCGTTTTCAATTTATCGAAGTTTTCATTAAGTTAAGTTTTCAATATGCAAAGTTTTTAGTTTGTCAAGTTATCAAATAGTCAAGTTTTCAGTTTTTAAAGTTCAAATTTAGCAAAGTTTTCAGTTTATCAAGTTTTCAGTTTGGCAAGCTTACAGATCGTCAAGTTTTCAGTTTGTCAATTTTTTAATTTGTCAAGTAATAAGTTCAAGTTTTCAGTTATTCAAGTTCTCATTTTGTACAGTTTTCTATTCGTCGAAGTTTTCAAAAATTCAAGTATTTAGTTCGTCAAGTTTTTAGTTTGTCAAGTTATCAGTTCATATTTCTAGTAAGTCAAGTTCTCAATTCGTCAATTTTTCAATTTGCCCAATCCTCATTCCATAATATTTTTAGTTCGTCAAGTTTTCAGTATGTTAATTTCTCATTTTGTAAAGTTTTCAATTCGTCAACATTTTCAGTAAGTCAAGTTATTATTTTGTGAAGTACACATTTCGTCAATTTTTCAGTATGTCAAGTTCCAATTCGACTAGTTTTAAGCACATAAACTTCTTCAAGTTTTCAGTACCGTACATCAAGCCCTCAGTACGTCTAGTTTCCAGTTTGTGGCGAAAAACGCTTTCCCAACAATCGAACGCATCAAGTTGTCGAACTTGACAACTGCGATTTCATGGCGGCAAACACACACTTACCTCCAAACGGCGTGTTAGCAAATAGAGGCTGTCTTATTGTATTTCTTTCTCATAGTGCAGGTTGCACAAAAGCCTGTTGAATTGTAATCAAGATTAATTTCACGAGAACCAATCAGAGAAGCCTTGTTTTCAAAAAGCCTCCACTGAGTGGTTCTCGTGAAATTTAACATTATTCTTAATTTCAAACGTAATAAATGTTACGAGAACCAGTCAGAGAAGCCCTCCTTTCGCAAAAGCCTCCACTGCTTGGTTCTCGTGAAATCACGATTAAAATATAACCAGCTTCTGAGCAACCGGGCGCGGCTTAGGCTAATCTGCAGCTTACCTCCAAACGGCTTGTTGGCCGTGTTGTTGGCGAAGAGGTTGTTGGTGGTTGTTTGCGCATTGAAGCCGAAAGTGTTCTGCGAGGTGGTGGCCGCCGTGGAGCCGAATGCACTCGGCTGCGCAGTCGCAGTCTTCCCAAACAGACCGCCGCCGCTGCTCCCAAACACACTGCCTGATGTGCCACCAAAACCTACCACAGTCAACACAACTATAGTGAGGTCCACGTTATAATAGCAGTGAAGAAAGATAGGAGAACAACGTTGCCAAGTCTCTCCATTTTGCCACTGAGTGTACACAGCTGTTACTCAATTCATCCCATTAAATTTGATCTAATAATAATTATAATTTCCTTGATAAAATAATCAATTTAATGTCGAATCAATCAAGAATATATATTTTTTCATAATTTGATTAAAAAATTTGCTTCCATAACTGAGATCAGATTTTATTTTTATACAAACCTGAAATGGCGGCTATTTTTAAAAGCTGTGATACACCAATCTGAATCTCAAAAGAACAGAGGTAGGTATTCTATTCCAATTTCTTTTGAAAATAAGAGAAAAATAGAAATCCTATTGAAAATAAGTAATTTCAATGAAAACAATTCTGAAATAACCTTTCAATATTATTTATACCGGTACGAGTAGGTCTAACCTATACGTGTAGGCTAACTGAAGCATGGATGAAGTCTAGGATGGTTAGTTATCTACTTTTAAAATGTCATTTCAGGTATTTTAATTTGTGTTTCTCATACGATAATGTCTAAAAATTATTTAATTCTTTCAAAAATACATTTTAAATCACAAAATTCCAAAAAATTACAACTGTTTTTATCTATTTTCCCATATTTGTAGGTTGGATTGTAACATGGAGAAAAGATAGCATAAGAATATATTCACATGGTATAGGACGTTAAGGGCCAGTTTCCGAGTTCGGGATTTACCAAAGTTCTAGACTTTAAACAGCTGGAGTCATAAAATTGGCTTTCCGAAACGAGGCGAAGTCGCAGTCCACGTTCAAATTAAATTTAGAAAAACTAGAAAATTGAACATAAAATAAAATAAACAGAAAATAGTGTAAAGTTTTAGCTATTTTGAATTATTTAGGAATGTTTAATTTTGTCAAAGAAAAACGTTTCCAATTACAGAAATGAGAAAATAAAGATTATCATAAAAACTGCGACTACGCCCCGTTTTGGAAAGCCAATTTTCTGACTCCAGCTGTTTAAAGTCTAGGACTTAGCTAAATCCCGAGCTCGGAAACCGGCCCTTATAGTTCTGTGAAGCTATGTGACGCTGGCAGTCTCTCATACTGTGCCGTTCTTACACTCTTACTTACGTAGAGTCTACAAAAATGTATCTAGGCCTACTTATGTTACCTTTTCTCTATGATTGTTCCTTCCAGATTCAAGTTGAATTTAAAAATCAAACAGGTTCAACATCTAAAAAACTTGAAGCAGGGTCTATCTACATTGATATAGAGGATTCAAGTTTCTGTTCTTGTAAACTGACTTCAAGTTTGCAAAATAATTCATTTCATACAAAACTTGAATTCAAGTAAACCTGACTAATGTAAACGCCCTTTTAAAAGTTTAAAAAGTGAGTTTTCAATATGGCCCTTAAGGCTGTGCAAAGGCTAAAAATAAACTTCCTTCTCGTGATATTTTTCTCAGTTTTTTGATTTGTATAGCATCAAGCTATCAAAATGAAAAAGTTTTCACAGGAAAACATTTTTAACCGATCATTACTTTTTGAGATATGAGCGACTGAAGTTTGAAATTTTTGGGACAGAACATTTCAAATTCGGTACGATATAAATCCATGAGATTTAGAGGATGTATTCTTCATGGTATTGTTGATCTAGTAAAACAAAAATTTTCTGAAAATGTCAATTTTTGGAAAAGTTATTCAATTTCCAAAAAGTAACTCAACTAAAAGTTATTTTTGGTTATTTTTAGTTAATACCCGGGTATTATTTTTAATACCCGGATATTATGTGTTTGTTGCACTTATCTGAATGGTAAATCTAAATAGCTTCTAAATTATTGGAGGAGGTTGCTGACTAATTATTTATTTCGTTAGGCTACCTCAAGCAAGAGCAGTAGCTGAAGACAGATAGATATTGAAATATCTAATTGTTCATGTTTTGAGACTACTACAAGTGATAGAGGAAAGAGAAACTAGGATATCAGTTTGAGGAAGATATTGTGATAATCTTAGTAAGATTTAGTAATCTTAAAAATTGATATTTTCAGAAAAATGTTGTTTTACTAGATCAACAATACCATGAAGAATCTATCCTCTAAAGGCCATTCCACACAGCACGTGGCGTGCGTGGCTGGACGCACGCTAGCAACTTTTCAAAACATCGCTTCCCAGCTAATCAAATGAAGCAATTCACATAGCAGCCACGGCCACGCGGCAACGCTTGCTATACTAGCCACGCGTGGCTACCGTTCGCTCTCTCAGCGATCTTTTCAAACGTGTCCGGCCACGTTTTGGTCTGAGCATGCGCAGAACGTATACTAGACGTATACTATCATTGTCAGCCTCAAAGTCGCGCATTAAATGATGGAATTCGCCATAGGTCTTCCTTTTTTTATTGATTGGATGTACGGACCCACTGTTCCCCTGCTGTCACCGAATACAATAAAACCAGCTCATTATCATTACTACTGCTGTTGGAGTCATCAAACCAAGGTAAGCCACAAGAAAATCCAGATTCACACCACGGGACCGTCGGAGTTAGCATCTTCCTGCATACTGACGGGAAACGTGGCCGGTATAGCTTCGCAACAGTCGTGGCGGTGTGAATTGGCATGTGGCTAGCGTGGCCGGCGTGGCGTGCGTCCAGCCACGCACGCCACGTGCTGTGTGGAATGGCCTTAAATCTCATGGATTTATCTCTTACCAAATTTGAAATGTTCTATCCCAAAAATTTAAACTTTGGGCGCTTATATCTCAAAAAGAGTAATGATCAGAAAAAAATGTTTTCCTGAGAAAACTTTTTCATTTTGATAGCTTGATGCTATACAAATCAAAAAGCTTTGAAAAAATCATGAGTAAAAAGTCTATTTTTAGCCTTTGCACAGCCTTAATGTCAATAACTAACCATCAAGTTACACACTTTGGGTGATTCGGCGAGGCTGAACATCCGAAAGAATCTTTCTGCCAATAGAGGCCATGAGAGTGAATAAATAATGAATAATTATTAAAATGACATGTGACCTACCTGTGCCAGCCGTACTGCCAAAAAGTCCACCGGTGGTCGAAGTTGATCCCATAGTGCTGGCTCCAAACAGCGACGGCTGGGAGGACGCTCCAAACAGGCCACCGGACTGAACACCCTGTATACAAGAACATCAACATTATAGTGAGGTCCACGTTATAATGGCAGTCGTTACCAATTCTCTGCCTTGCCACTGCCTTCTATATAATATAGCTGATAACGATATAGGCTAACTGATGTAATATAAAATGTTCATTCTTGTTTAAAATTATCAGATATTTGTTATTCGTCAAGAAAATATATTTTTGAATGATTGAAATTCATCATTGATATTTGAAAAAAATTATTATTTTCGGTAGCTCATCTTAAATATTTTGTCTGTCAATCATATTTCTACATTGTTGGAGTACGATGTGGAGGTAGAAAAGGATAGACTCATTAGTCCAGTCACTATATACATTTGTGCCATGCAATAAATATTTTAGTTCTGATTTTTTAATATATTATTTGGATACATGGGAGAAGTCCAGAACCAATTTCTTCATGCGAAATTTCCTTATGCTAGATACAGAGTGGACCAAAAACCTCGTTTTTTCGGTTCATTTTCCAGTTTTGAGCTATTTCCGCCAAATCCATTAATCGGACAGAAAAATTAGCTCCCGCCTTTGTTTTAGAATAAGATTTTTTTAATAAAATGAGATCATTCGGAACTCTCTATCTCTAATAAGTACTGAGTTATGATATTTTAAACAATGGTTTTCGGACCACTCTGTATCTAGCATAAGGAAATTTTGCATGAGGAAACTGGACTTCTCCCATGTATCCAAATAATATATTAAAAAATCAGAACTACAATATATATATATATTGCAAGCACACCCCCTGTTTTATGTCTATATTGACTGGACTACATCTACTTTGTCGAATGATAGACAAAAATAGCAACACACACCAATGTTAATCAAATTCTGCCATTATAACTCACTGTGTAGGAGTGTTAGTTTATCTATTTTATTTTTAAATATTACTATTATTCTGTTTGTGTTCTTACATAATGTATACAAGATGTTAGATCTTCTCGCGTTCCCCGGTCGAACCACTCTTGCTCGCCGGTCGATCATCAATCGCTCTGCTGGAGTGACGTTCGGTTGCGGAGCAGAGCGAAAGTCTGTACGCACCTTAATATGTGACTCCACCAAGCAATGATAGACAGACTTCAATGGAGGCTTATTATTTAATTTACTTAAATTCCTTAAGACAAAAATTCCACTCGCTATTTTACTTTCAAACTTATCCAATTGTTCTACTTGCCAATTGATATCTACCAATATCTCCTTGCTACTACCAATCGATATCTACTTACGCTATTGTTTCTCTATGCTATAACTCATAACTCACTATTGTAATTTTGAACGACGATAAAACTATATTTATTTAAATACGAGGATTTAATAAATGAATAAGTCACCTGTTGCGGTCCCTTGCGGTTGGCGACATAATCCTCGAGTCGCAACTCTTCCAGCGACTTGGCCTCGTACTCCTTCATGCAGGTGATGCAGTGGTGTCGCGTGTTGATGGTGGACGTCTGGCCACTCTTCACCATGGTATCCGTGCCGGTCACCGGCGTAAACTTGATAGTTGTGCCACCTCCGGTCGCCGTCGCCGTGGCGCCAAATGTACCTGCAAATAGGACGCCGATTATTGTCACCTAAAGTTATCTAGAAAAATATAATTCATTTATTTATTACAGCAAACGATACAATAGTCGGAAAAGAAAAAAAAACAGGCTATTGCCCAAAACTTCTTCAATTTCCTAATTTTGTCTTAGTGTCAAAATATTATGTAGGTTAATATAGCCTACGTAAGTATTTCTACGAAGTCTGATCACACAATCATTGAACTAAATTTTTTTTTATATCTTTCTTTTCTATTCTGTATTATGTTTGTTTGTGAAATAAATGAATTGATTTATTGATTAAATGTGCAAAGAAATAGTACAATTCAAATCAAATTATTCATTTTATTTATTTACATCTTTCAATTATTATAAAGTGTATGAATGAGATTTATTGTATAATTGTGACGAAGGTAATGCTTCTGAAGACCTCAGAAGCGGTTACAATAAAACATATTCTATTCCATTTTTTAGTACATAATATTAATTAATTTATTTAATATTGGCAATACCATATTAAGCGTTTATTCAGGCGTTTTTAGAATTGGCAGGCCAGAAAGTTCTCAGATTGGATTATTGGGTTGTCGCCTGAAACAACGGTTAATGTGGTCTGGCCCTTATAGTCTAATATTCTGAATAGAATAAGACGAGATTCGACCTGGCAATACACTGCATTTGTGATAATTAATAGAAATCAATTAATGTGACTGTCCCTAACTATAGTCTTATTTTATTCAGACTGTAACCATAGAGAAAATACAGAGTGAGCATAAATTATTGAACACATTTCATAGGTGATTAAAAAAATAAAGATTGTAGCGCGCCTATTTCTGTGGCAAACATTTTTGTAGCTGCTATAATTTTGGGATGACCTTCATAGAAAAGAACAGCTATTGTCTTGGTGAACATGATGTTTTCGAGCTAAAAATGTATGTGTTTTTATAGAATTATTTTGTGAATTTGAAGTTTGTTTTATGCTTTTACAGAAGTTTTATTATTAATCTATCTAAATTTAAAATACTTTGTTTTATTCTGATTGATGATTATAGTGAATAAATTGAAATGGACATAACCTACATAATATTTGGAAACTTTAAGACAAAATTAGGAAATTGAAGAAGTTTTGGGCAATAGCCTGTTTTTTCTTTTCCGACTACTGTATTGTTTACTCTATTCAATAAATAAATAGAAACGAGTCGGCACGATGGTGGGGGTGACACGGTCGGCAAAAGCAAATCTGTTATTACCGTTCAAACACGCTTTCGTTTAGAGTATGGCCGTGAAAAATAAGTTGTATGCAACGAAGTTATGTAATATTGATGAACTAAAACGAAGAATTAAAGCCGTATTCAGGACATCACTGAGGGTGCATTTTAGTTTGTACGTAAATTTCCGCTGTCGACGACGACAAGCATTGTTGACATTCATATTGTCCAAATTTCAAGTGTGCTAAAACAGCTGATCAAATAACGTGTTATTATTTGTCTCTATTATTAAAGAATTAAAAATGTCTAATAATATCAACATATTGCCAATTAAAAATATAAAGAAGTATAAGCTCAACCTGCCCCATTAAAACATAATTAAACATAATCTTTTAGGTTATGGAGACAAATTGAAATCTACCCAATCTGAGATTCTCTCCCTGTCTTGGTCGACATCGGCATTTACGCACAAACGAAGACACAGATTTAATCGACAATGTATGGCATGAATATCGTCTAGATATTATGTGCAACAAAAGATGCTCACGTAGAAATTTGTTGAACTTGTCATGAGTTATAAATAAAACTATTTGAAATTGACTTTTCAATAGATAAATCAATATTCATGTAAGTGGGCTTATGTTATTTTTTTATTCACCTATGAAATGTGTTCAATTATGCTCCTCACCCTCTATATCATTATACTATCTTTTACTCTTTAACTCTATGCTATAAGTGAATTACAACTGATATGCGACAAGTGAATAGACCAACTCACCAGCACCAGCCCCAAACAACCCACCGCCCCCAGCAGCGGGGGCGGCCGCACCAAACAGCGGCGTCTGCGCCGTCTGCCCACCAACCGCCCCCGTCTGCGAGCCAAACAGACCTCCACCCCCGGCACCGCCAGCCACCCCTGTTGTCGCACCAAACCCGCCAAATCCGCCTCCCGGCTTGGCCGCCCCCGCAGCTGCCCCAAATGCACCGCCTCCGGCGCCAGTGGTGGCCGCATTGCTCGCCGCCCCAAACAGGCCTCCGCCTCCGCTGCCTCCGCCTACCGCCCCCGGCTGTGAGCCGAACAGGCCGCCTGACGTTCCCGCGAATCCGCCTAAGCACACAAAAAACACATCAACTTAGTTATAGTATAGTCAGAGGTATTAAAACATGAAAAAAAATCTATAATATAATAAAGAAAAGAGAAAAAAGAATTTCTTTCTTTGGACAATCATATTCTTAGAACCCCAGCGCAAAAACAGACAGAGCCACAATTCCTTGGCTTGTGGAAATAAAAAAGACATATCGGAACTAAATTTGACTTTGAAATTTGAACTATTGACGATGTCAAAAATCGCACAAAAATCTATAGGGAAACAATCACTGACAGAAAGAGGATCTTATCTATAAAAAAAATTAGGAGAAGGCAACAGGTTTGTTCAGATGAATTGAGAAAAGAAAGATCTGACGGAAAGAAAAGGTACTGGGAAGAAAGGAAGAGAATTGAAGCGAATAAACAAAGAAAGAGGACTAACCAGAGACTACACTGATCCTATGTGGTCATAAAATCAATGAAAAACAATCATAATAATAATAATAAAGAAAAGAGCTGGCTTATACATGTACGGGATAGAAAATTCACGAATAACGCATCATCACGTCTGAACTACTGGACTTTAATTTGAAATTTTGCATAGCCTATAGATTCTTAATTTACCGAGGATGGTTATAGGACAATTTTGAATTCTTCAAGATTTCAGTAAATCAAGTTTTTACTTTGTCAAGTTGACAATTCTTCAGGTTCACAGAACGTCAAATTTCAAGGTTGTGATACTTTGTTTAAGTGGTTATCTATCTCTCATGTAAAAATAATCTATATAATATTATTATAAAAATAATTGTCTGATACACACACATACGAGATAAGGAATACACGATTAACGAATCATCACCTCTGAGCTTCTGAGCTGATTTAAATTGAAATTTTGCATTTATAGATGATAGATTCTTGATTTACCGAGGATAGTTAGAGGCCAGTTTTCAGTTCATCAAGTTTTCGATTTGTCAAGCTTCCATTTTGTTATATTTTGCTTGAGATGGTGATAGATGAAATAGTGTATTCAACGGTTTCATCTACTATCTTCTTATTCTTCTTCTATATGTATCTTCTTCCTGTTGCTTCTCCTGCTTCTTCTCCTTCTCTTCTTCATCTTTCCGCCTTATTATTATTATTGCCTCTTCTCCTTCTTCTTATTCTATCTATATCTATATATAAGTAAGGAATAGGCTCATAAATGTACGGGATACAAAATACATGTTTGTCGCATCATCACGTCTAAACTACTGAACTGATTAATACTGAGGGTAATACTGAGGGTGATGCCCACCTAAGCTCTTAGGCTTGTGCGTGGGTAATGAGTGAGAGGGATGATGATGAGAGATGACGACTACTTTTTAGGTAATCGGGACCGACGGCTTATCGTCTCCTCCGAAAGACAGGGTGGCCGTATCTATGTGATTGTGCTGTGGTCAGAAACTTTTGCTCCGGTCGAGATTCGAACTCGGGTTGTCTTGATTATTAGACCGACGCGTTATCACTTATTCCAACGAGATACCCAAACTTGAAATATCTTCTTTACTTCTTATTCTTCTTCTATCGATATCCTCTTCTTCTATAATAATAATCGCCTTTATTGATCAAATATACAACAATTTGTTACAAAAATATTTCTATATAAGTATTACATTACTGGCATTCACCCCATGGATAAGATCCGTCCGGGGCTCTTCTTCTATATTTTTACTATACACATAAAGGAAGAAATTGGCTGATATGAAGTATATGTAAGGGACACGAAATACATATTTGGATAAAACTGACCAAACGCGGGCTGAGCATTCTGCGTCTGTCCAAAAGCAGTGGTGGTTCCGCCCGCACTGCCAAACAGCCCGCCCCCGGTCGCCACCCCCGTCTGTCCGCCGCCTCCAAACAACGATCCGCCCCCAGCGCCGCCTCCAAAGGCAGTAGTGCCGCCCCCAAAGGCAGTCCCTGTTCCAGTCACGCCTCCCGGTTTGGCGCCAAATGTCGACTGACCAAACGGCGAGCTGTTAGTCGCTGAAGAGTTGAAACCTGCAAATAAATAAATAGTTATAAGAAGGTATTTCAATAAGCTAATTGAATTGTCAATTGATAAATAAATAGTTTCATAGCACCATGGATAAGTTAACTGTCTGATAGCACCTAAGAAACTAGTTGTTGAGTTTATCAGAGACAAATGATACTTAATCAGTACCTTCACTCTATGGTTTTATATATAATGTTTTGAAAAAAGGGTACTATGAAATTATTTCATTATTAAATTAATATAAGCTATTTTTCTGTCATGAGACACACAGAAAATTGACAAAGTCACAGTATGCAAAATACCAAGTACGAGATTGAATGTACAACAAATAAATCAATCAAAATAATAATTTATTTCTGAGTAGTTGTAAAGGTGAGATTGTTGTAGTTATCCATGCTGGATGAAGAGACTAAAGTGAGGTCTACGTTAAAATGACAGTGGAGGATAAAAGAACAGTGCTGCCGGTTCTCTGCCTTGACACTGCTTTCTATAGAGGCTATAGAGCTGATACCGATATATCTGATAGAATGTCATCCGTTCATTTTTGTTTCAATATAATCAAAATTATATTTTATTCAGCAAAAAATATATTTTTCAATATTTTCAATGATTAAGTAATGAATATTCTTAATTAAGATTGAATATTTTTTTAAATAAATTTTATTTCTAAATAATTGTTGTAGTAAGATCTGGCAACCTCGCAGAGCTAGAAAAGGATAGCTCTATCTGCTTCGTTGAATGATATACAAGGATAGCAACAACAATGTTAATCAAAAACTGTAATTCTAACGATCCTTACTATACAGTGACTATACACTATACAATAAAATAGAAAACTAAAAAACCTTACTATAGAATTACTATAGGCCTACACTTATTAATTAACAATCAGTTTCTAAATGAAATTTTATAAAACAAAAGCTTGTTTACAAATCCTATAGGATAGAGCACAAAAACCATTATTGAAAATGGTTAGCTAATTAAATTGTTCATCTTATTTAGTATTTAGATAAAATATATCATCACACCAGAATAGTCATACTTACAAGGCACTTTAGCGTCAGTCCTCATTTAAAACAATTTATAATATTCTATGATAATGAAACGATCTCCCATTGAATGAATTATTCAGCCGACAGTCTTTTGACAGACAATGCAGTTTCAAATTTACGACCAGCTGTTCATGCTATCTTTTCATAACTAGGTTTTAGTCTAGAAATGCAATAAATTAAACAGTATCAAAATATTTATATATTATTATGTAGGCTAAGTTAATTAATTTAGGTTTGTGTTCTATTTCAGCCATACGAAATTCAATCAATTATTCGTAGGTAACATCTTGTGGATTATTTGGTGAACGAATTTTGTAAATAAATTCATGCTTAAATTCTTAAGATTCTAATTGTTTGTAAAAATATATTATTTTTTGTTACTGATATTTTTTGATGTTACATGTTTAAATACATGTATGTAGTTTTCAAAGCATCAACATTTTAAAAATTCTTCCTGTACCGCTGCACCGCATAGCCTACGACTGAAAGGGTATATCCTTTATTTTCTTTGATTGCTTATTCCCTCTGTCCCTTAATCCCTTCTGCCCTTGATCCCTTATTTCCTTCATCCCTTATTGATCCCTTACTTCCTTCGTCTCTTGATTTCTCATTTCCTTTGTCCCTTGATACCTTATTTACTTTGTCCCTTGATCCCTTCGTCCCTTAGTAACAGGATTACGTTTAAAGGGTAAAGTGGTTAAATGATAAACTAACTAACCAAATGACACTTTTATGTGAGAAATCGTAGCAAAATACTCGTAAGAAGCAACATACTTTGTCTACTCACTTGTTTTTGAGTAGCCTAATAAAGTAAAGCAGCTAATTTCCCAAAGCAGTTTCTTTTATCATCGAGTCACATTGGAAAATGTTTACAGAGAATTCCCGGAAAAGCATAACTGAATAAGCGTCGAAAAACTTGAAGCTTAAAAATTTAAAATGCAAGAAAAAAACATTTTGAATAGGCTAAGAGTTTGATTATTGACAACTACAAAACTCGCGGTAATAAAATTAATGTATAACTTAGTAATGAACATTGAGTAGAATCACTCTTATCATTTCTAAAGATAATACTATTCGTTGCCCAACTAAAGGCAACATAAACAAACATGCAAGAAAATGAGAAAAGTTCGTTGAAGATGCACACTATACACTTTACATTACCTTGGAACATTTTGATAAAGTTGTGGATTCCTCACAGATTTTATCAGTTCAGCATTTTTAAAATGAGTCTCTATTTAATAAATTATTGAAAAAATTCATTAAAACTGGAATACACACAAGGAAATATGATTAAATACTGAGGATTTTGACTATCTTTTCGTATCAAACAGTCACACAACTCAAACTCGGATTCTCGGATGTTTCCGCTTTCCGTTTCGTTTTTCGGCTGGGCCGTCCATGATGGATTTGAGCAGTGTCGCCAACATGAAAGCATTAAAACACTTATTGCGTCTCTATTTGATGATTTATATTTTTACTCTTATCAAAACACAAATAATAAGAAAAACCTCTATTTGTTGAAAGAATATCAATAGTTATTTTAATCATCTTGATTTGAGACAGGTAATAATCAAATACCGGTGCCATCCAAATAGCGCATTATCATGCTATTTTCTAGCGGTCTTTTCAAACCATCAAGGCGCTCAAAGCATTTTACATTATAATAATATTATTTTCAATTTTTTTTAAAGAAAGATGAATTCTTTAAAATGTTATACAACTAATAAACAAAGTATTGATCTATTAGAATAAACAAAACCAATAATTTATATCTCTGAGTTGGAATTGGATGATATTATTGCAAAATATTAATAGCCTTATACTGACTGCTATGAAATGCTAATAATCTTTTTTGTAAACCAGCAGCTATACGATTTTTTTATTCTTTAAATTTCTCCAAAATAAAATTAATAATTATTCAAGTTTTTGATTCCCTCTCTATTTCTCAACAATTTAATAGGTTACTCTCTATTTTAGCCTCTCAAAGTTCAGGAAAATCGATAACACTCAGAAAAACTGACTGATTAATAAGAAGTTGATTAGGCTATTGATTCCAAACTCCAGCAGCCTGACAAAATAATAACTATTATTTCCATGTCTTTGAAAGCAAGCAACTCGCTTTTGAAGCATATCATTATATTTTATAGATTATTGATAATTTGAATGTTCCTCATTCAACAATTAAATTATCGTACCTGTAATCAAAATTCACTTATTGTTTGTGAAATCATAAAATTGCAATCACTTGTCAATTAGAATGATATCATTCCATTTAGAATTGAGTTACACAATGAATTCTATTCATTGTCATTCTATATAATTATAGACATGAGAGAGCTTGATAATAGCCTTCAAAGTCGTCAAAATAATCGATCAAAGTTCATCATTAGGGTGTCAAATAAGTTTATTGGGAGAAATTTCAAATGTCTGTGATGTTTGATACTATTTACCTTTAGCCTAATTTTAAGGCACAGTTTCTACTTATATAGGTACTCGATAACTTTCATCCGAGTATCATTAATATATAAGGCTATTTTATTTCAGTAGTTTAAAGTCTCATCAATAGGTTCAATGTACAAAATTTTAAATCTATAACACTTACGAATTAATTTGTTGAAATCTTCAATAGCGAATTTTTGTCCCACGATGTTAGTTTTAAAATGTGTACTATTTTGGTCCATCCTAATTAGCAAAATGACTTTTTGCATGCCCTCAGATTCTGTGAAACTTATTTTCGATTGCATGAGTACAAAGAACATATTCTCTCTTGTGTTTTCCACTTGTTCTATGAATGGTTAGTAAAATTTGATGCAAATTGAATCGAATAAGTTCATTTCCCAGAATTTTACATAAAAAATAGTTACATTTATAAAATAAAGTAGGCTATACAAGAGGGAAACGCCCTACAGGTCTGTGTGCAGAAGGGAGTCTCTATTCTATAGAGAGCAGAATAAAATCACACAATCTTTGATCACAGCATTTTAAAAACCGCATAAAACAATGATAATTTTCAATAGAAGCAGCTATAGTTATTATTATTAGGTATGGTAATATTTACTTTTTATCATTGGGGCAGTTTATCTAGAGATATAAATAGAAATACAAATCTGAAATCTCAGTACCCTTTTTGAATTATTTTATCACAACATATATGTTTCGGACATCACAAGTGATTTGAATCACTTGAAAATGGCATCAATGTCCGAAACATGTTGTGATAAAATAATTAAAAAAGGGTACTGAGATTTGCATTTCTATTTAGGCCTATATTACAAGTAGCCCTAAACAGAAAAGAGACACTAGAGTTAACATTTTGACATTTTTTAATTAATTTGGAATAATAATTCAATACAAACCAAACAATCATCCAAAAACTGTAACTATGAATAACTTGCTTTGTTATTTTAAAATTATTGAACAAAAGATTGTCCAAAGTTGGCTTACATATGTATCCTTTGAAAAATATTATTCATTGGTGTGAAACAATATTCATGGTACTAGTTCATGGCCAAATTTTCAAGACACTTTTTAAATCAAATGGACCATAAAACATATAGATTCAATAGTGCATTAGATTTAATAAGTGTGCTCAATATATCAATATGTATATGGAATGTATCGTTTTAAAAAGTGCGTTTGTAAAAACAAACTATGTAAGAACAATAATATTATTTTATTATCAGCATGAGGCATCCAGCATGCTTTGTGAATAACTTTGAGAAGCAACACGAATTTTACCAAAGCCTCATGATTTCAAATAGTTGAAAAATAGTTTTTGAGACTGTAGATGTAACGTCCTTCTCTTTTTTAGATTCAATTAGCGAATTCTTAAGCTGCGTACACATATACGCACTTTCAACCCGCACCGAGCACGCTCCGCCTTCGTACCGCCCTCGTACCGCCCTCGTTCCTCCATCGTACCACAGTCGCTCCGCCCCCGCACCCATCATGAACGTTACGGGAGATGTTCTGCCTATTACATGGGAAACCATAGTTGGCTAGGTATCTTCCTCTCTTTTTTCTCTTCTCCAACACACCCAAACACTAAGCCCATGGTTTTTTATATTTGTAACATTTTATTGTGTTTTATTTGTTTCGTAAATCTTTGTAATTTTGTTTTGTCTTGTTTTGTGTGTTTTTAACAAATTGAAATTGAAAATTGAAATTGTTAGATCTTCTCGCGTTCCCCGGTCGAACCACTCTTGCTCCCCGGTCGATCATCAATCGCTCTGCTGGAGTGACGTTCGGTTGCGGAGCAGAGCGAAAGTCTGTACGCACCTTTAGTGTTATTGTGGCTAATAACACTGATTTTATGGTTCTTTATAAGTGTATTGTGGTGTGTTTTTGCGGGATGTACGCGAGAACAATTGATGCTAAATTGCATTAAAATCATCCGTCAAATACAGAGGTCTTATACGTGAAAGCACAATGATAATAGCTCGACGATCTATTAATGCCTCTCATGATATAGGCCTAATGTAGGTCTCAGAAGTAGAGAATGGTTAAATATTCATTGCTTTCAAATATAGAGATAATGATTTATCAGAGGTAGCATAAAAACATCAATTTATTCTGAACAACACAAGTCTCTTGATTGCCTTATTCCCAGAACAATTATTCAATCTAATAGATTATCAAACCTAGAGATTCGATTTAAAGACCCATTAGATTTAATAAGTGATCTAGAAACTGGTCCTAATTTTTATGAAAATGATCCTGCATTTTACTCCTGATTTCAGAGTCAGTAGAATTATTGGAAAAATCCATGCAGGTTGATCAATACACAATTTTCTCCAAACCAAGCAGCTCCATAGATGAATTGATAAGTTCAATAGTGTCATCAACTCATAAAATTGGAATATATGTGAACCTGGACTGTGCTGCTGGAATGGAGTTTTTTGTCAAGGTAGGTATGCTAATCGCTAATCAACAATTCCTATACTTTGTAATCCAATAGTGAGGACCACGTTATAATGGCAGTGTTTCATTAGCAATGGTATTGCTATCCTTGTCTATCATTCAACAAAGCAGATAGTTCTATCTCTTTCACGCTTTGCTCTGTTGCCAGAACGTCTTTTAACAATGTAGAATAATAAATTGATTAACAAAATATGTCATCTAATTATGAAAATTCATTATGAAATTAGGTATTGAAAAATATAATTTCTTACTTAATAAAATATAATTGATCATTGTGAACGATAATGAACAGTTTACATCAATAAATCTGTATCAACTACCGTCTACAGAAGGCATTGACAAGACGGAGGATCAGCACTAGCAACGTTGATTTCCTATCTTTCTCCACTGCCATTATAACGTGGACGGGTGGACCTCACTATAGCAGAACAGCGTTGCTGATTCTCTGCCTAGCCATTACCTTCTATAGAGATAGCTCTAATTCTGGTATATATCTGATGAATATCTTAACAGTTCATTCTTTTAAAAAATGATCAGTTATATTTCATTAGTCAAGAAAATATGTTTCTCAATGACTCAATAATAAATTCCCATAATTGAAATTAATTTTTTGTCAAGTAATCATATTTCTACATTACTAAAAAACGATATTATGGCATCGTTGCGGAGCTAGAAAACGATAGTGCTATCTGTATTGTCAAATGATAGACAAGGATAACAACACCAATCTTAATCAAATACTGCTATTATAGAGTACCGTAGTTTGTACCTCCTAATCACAATGAACATTTCAAGATTTTACTCGATAAAAAAAATCGAATCTTTTATCTTCAAACTGATGAAGATTAAATCATGTTGGTGGCTAATAAGGGACGTTTGCACAGTATGACAACTAAATTTCATTTTAAATTGGATTAAATCTAATAAAACAATATAAATTAATAAAATGTTTTATTGTTTTAAACAGTGTTTTTATAAAATGGATTAAATCTATATCAAGTCTCGTTCGTTATAATGTGGATCACTTTTAGTTTAAGCCACCAGCTGATTAGATTCAGTTTAAGCTTTGACTGTGCAAACGGCCCTTAAAGTACAACTATCACACATTTCTTATCAAACACTGTTTCATGAATCAATTCAATTTGAAATTAAATTCTTTATTTGAAAAATAAAAACACAATAATAGAGTAATTAGGTAATAATATAAGTCTTAACTCTATTCCCTTTTTAACCAATATTTCAATTTTTTCTATAATTGACTTTTAGAATGACTTTTTTATCTATGTTGACGTGGCGAAGTTTGGACAATATTGTCCACTCTACCACTTAACCACGATGGAACTGATGTAGATAATTTTAATAAATACATTTTCCAATGGGCAATGATAGTTCAATAAATAATTCTAACTCGAACAGATATTCTATTATAATCATTCCTATTTTTCAGGCTTCAGAGAAAAACTTGCTGAGAAACAAATACTCCTGGCTCCTCCTGGGAGACATCACACAATCTGTCAAATCCAAACTGGAGAAATGCAAAAATTTAAATTTAATGAGTGACGTCATGTTCGCAATAAGAAATGAAACTGCTTTCGATTTGTTTTACGTTTATAAAATGAGTAATGGATCGTCACTTGCCATTAAAAAAGCTGGATTCTGGGAGAGAAATTCTGGAATTAGATTTGCAACTAATGGAAGCCTCATTCACCAGAGAAGGAATTGGGAAGGTGTTCTGGTTGAAGGAATTACTGTGGTTGGTCAATTATTTTATTACATATTTTAGAATACATTGCATAGATATTAAAAAAAAATCAAATGAAAATATCACTTGGGATAACCAGAGCACACAACCGACCTGCTTTCTAAGCATATCATAGAAACCTGTAATACAGGAAAAACTATTCATATTGAAATTCACTTTCAATTTAAACAGTCAGCAATGGTTGATGATTGAATGGAAAACAGTGATACTAGTAGTTCTGTGAACAGTAGACCTCACGCAGTATTCTCATCCACAAGTACCTGATTGAAACTATAGACCTTATGGAACATCAATAGACTGGCTTCTCCACACATCTGTGTAATCACTTGTCAGCTGATTTATGATGAATAATAATATTCTAAAGTCTGATTTTTACTCTAATATTGGCGTATGAAGGAGGCTCCTTTCTCCTTTTATATTATCCTTGAAATGCAAAATTTCCAAAAACCTTGTATATACGTCGACGCGCAATTAAAAAAGGAACATACCTGTCAAATTTCATGAAAATCTATTACCGCGTTTCGCCGTAAATGCGCAGCATATAAACATTCAAACATTCAAAAATAAAGAGAAAAGCCAAACCGTCGACTTGAATCTTAGACCTCACTTCACTCGGTCAAATATTTAGAATTAAATTTGATTGAAGATAATATTAATTGATATATTTCAGAATTTAGTTTATTTTTGGTCCTTCAAAATGATTTCTTTAATATGTGAATATTTCCTTTTTTAGTGATAATAATGTAAAATTTTTCTTCTATGTTTGGTTTCGAAGCATCTAAATTCTACTACTTCATGAAAATAATTAAGAACTGAAAATTGTATGAAGTGAACAACTACAATACTTAACCTATTTCGGACTATGAGTAGCCTTATCTAAATTTGGGAGAGGAATAGCACAATAAGGTTACCTTATTTTTTCTCTTCCTATTATTCTTATGATGTACTTGTTGTATGAATGAATGAATAAAGAATAACGAATAAAGAATTATTCACGAGGAATTTTTTCAGCTCAATAAATCTCACTATAAGCATAATTCATTATATAGCACCATAGAATAAAATACGGTAATAGAGAACCCTGTAGAAGAGAGAGAAAGTAGTGTATACAAAAAAAGAATATATAAATAGAATACAATAAAAAATACAGTAGGTGCCAATGTTTTCTTTTTCTTTATGATAGCATACCTTCTACCAAGTGATATCCTCCTATAAACAACAGGATATCTGATGTTTTATAGGTACCGTTTCCATAACACATATAAATTCCATTCTTTAAATATGATTCCTCTTCAATCTCTCTCTAGTATTTATTTATTTATTCTTTATTGCTATCTTGAATTTATTTATGAGTAGAAAATACATTTATTAACATGATGAACGTTTGATAGAATTTTCAAATTTATTCAATAATCTATTTTTATGTTTGCAGCTTTCAGACTTCAAATTAAATAATACCGAAGATGGCCTGAGAGAGTTGGCTGATCCAAATTTCAAATACCACCAGGATATAATGTCTAGATTTTGTTATGTTCTCTTCAAAAACTTTGAGAAATTGTACAATATGACGTGAGTGAATTTGAAAGTAGATGTATTGAATAACGTTATTATTGCAATTATTTAATCAAGTGATATTCAAATAAAATTGGATGAGTGAACTAACTTATTAAGTGAATCTTCTATTGATAAATTTCAAGTTTGAATCTCTTCATTACTTCTTCAGACTCATGAATAAAATATATTATTCATGTACTCACTTTTCTTTTTAGGGCTAGGTACTGAATATTTCATATTCACATTAAAACAATATAGAAACACAATTTAACCCATCAAGTACCCTTTCATTTTATCACAACACATTTATTGTGAAATAAAATGGTTCTTGAAAACTTTTATTGTGATTCATATTTTTCATTTATTCACTTTTTTGTTTAGGGCTAGGTACCTGTATTTACACGAAAATTTAAAAAAAAAAACAACAAAGAACCCTTTTTTTAAATACCGTATATGTTGAACAGGGTACAGTACTTTGACTTTTCAATTTTCATGTATTATTCAAGTCATGTAACCATTTTATAATACTTGTGTGGCAATAACAGATTTTTATTTGAATACCGAACTGAACTTTTCAATTCAATTAAAATTAATTCTATTTTCAGAAAGTGTACATTTTACAATACATTCCCCTCAAGAATCAAGAATTTTATTGGCCATAAAACAACATTACAAAAATGTAAGCAATAGGCTTCGTCAATAAAATAAGTAAAATATCACAAGTTGGACTATAAAAACAAACAAATTTACACATACAGGTACACATTGAAATATTCCAGGTACTCATCAACAGAATAGAAAGCTTCAGACTTGAGCCATTTATCAACAGCAATACAAAACGTTTTCAACAGTAACTGCTTAACATTATCTGGTAGTAAATTAAAAATTTGTAGGTAGGGTACTTATGACTTTTCAGAGTTTTAGTCAATCTAACTGTAGGTCTAGTTATATCATCCCTATGTCTAGTGTAATGTGAATGTACAGAAATATTTTTATTAAAATTAGACAGATTTGCAAGATTCATTGTATTTCATACCAAATTAACTCGGCTTTAAGTGCTTTCTTTTAAAATTACTCCTGAAAATTATACTCATCTAATATGGAACAAGTATATGTTTTGAGTAGTCAATGTAACAAACAAGGCAAGGTCATAATTTTGTGTTCAACAAAAATTCCTCTGCAAGATTCATTGTATTTCATACCAAATATAACTCTAAGTGCTTTCTTTTAAAATTACTCATCTAATATGGAACAAGTCCGTGCTTAGAGGAGGAGTCAATGTAACAACAATAATAGATACAATACAGGAAAATAAGAAGTTGACTTTCCAACTGATTTCTTGTAATTGATTTCAGATTGAACATCACTTTCACTGATAATTGGGGAATGACTTCGCCCAATGACTTGAGAGGCATGAACGTAGACCTGGCTCAGGGGAAAGCTGAACTTGGAGTTTCATGTACCACCATGACAGAAGACAAATTTCAATATCTGGAATTTTCCTGTCTATTCTTGTTAAAATTCAGGTTTGTGTATAATATCATAGAGAAACAATAGCAAAGTAGATATCCCATGGTATAGGGTGTTTATGTCGTAACTTTTACTGTTATCTCAAGCCGATAGTCCACGTAGTTCTTTCCCATAAAGCTATGTGGCGCTGGCAGTCTCTCATATTGTGCCGTTCATACAATCTCACCCGGCCAAAACAGTAAAAATCTACAATAATCGACAGTAATCGGCTTGAGGTAACAGTAAAGTTGCGACATAAAAGCCCTATATACCATATGGGATATCTACTTACATTATTATTTCTCTATGATAATATACAATTTATTCATTAAATTAGATCGCCAGTCCAATCCATTAAATAGTTTTCTACAAAAAAGTTGTCAATTCTTTACTTGTAGAGAACAAGTTTCTGTTTTCAAATTTCGAGCAACAAAAGTTGTCAATTTTTTGCCCAGTTGGCATGGAGTTGTAGAGGGGGACATTTTGTTGGCAACTTTCTCAGTGTTCCCCACACTGGGTAGGAAACAAAACATTTGTTGAAAACAGAAGGATTTCCATAAGTTGACGATAAAATGATGCTGTACTTTTTTGAGAAATTGTCAAAATTACCCAGTCGGCATGGACTTGTATAGGGGGAACGTTTTGTTGACTACTTTCACAGTGTTTCCCACACTGGGTAGGAAACAAAACTTTAGTTAAAAACAAGTATTTCCACATGTTGATGACAAAATGATGCTGTAATTTTTTGAGAAATTGCCGAAATTTGTTGGAAATTCAGTTGACAAATAACTCTGGTGTAAACACGGCTATTGAATCACGATTATATTCACTATTTATAGTGAATAGTGATAAATAATCAGCGTTTACACCAAAGTGGTAAATAAAATGTTGTCCGCAGTGTTCTCCAAAAATTTGCCAGTTTTTCATAAAAAACAAGTTGTTCTCAAAATGTAGAGCAACAAAATTTGCCAATAGCTCAATGTGATTAGATTTAATATCAACTTACTGTTTATAAAATATTTGTGAAAGTAGACTTATTCATGAACATTATTTTTCAGATCGATCTTCACGTTCCGCGCCCCCAACTACATGGGCTCCCCCGACTCTCTCCTGCTCCATTCTCAACAAGCATCTGGCTATCAATCGTAGCCATCACTACAATCATCACAATCCTCATGACAATCCTACAATCTTACAACTCCCAACACCCCGACCAAACAATCCACGCCAGTTTCATCACAGTGTTCGGTACATTCTTCCAACAAGGATTCAGTTCCTCCTCTCCAAGAATTTCGGAACGAATTTTGTTAGTTTCAACACTCATCTGCGGGATGTTGATTTGTTATCATTTTAGTTCCATGATTGTAACTGTTTTGATACGACCGGTTCCGATCTCAATAGTAACCGCTGAGGATCTAGCGGCTAGTAAGTTGAAAATCGCGGTTCATGATATATCTTATTTTCACAACTATTTCAAGGACACGAAGAACCCGCTGATCCGTGAGTTCTACCACAAGAAAATGAGGAAACAACACAGGTTCGTGTCAATCCCTGTGGGGGTTGAACTAATGAGAACATCAGGCTACGCTTTTTACACAGAAGAGTCCTATCAGTACCCAATAATCAGTGACACGTTTACAGACTCGGAAATCTGTACAGTGTCCGATCTAGAGATTGTGAAAGCCTACATGGTGCCTAGCCCGATGCGGAAGAACACACCCTATAGGAAACACATCAACTGCGGTCTGCTTCTCATGCGGGAGGTTGGTATTGTGGCGCGGGAAACTAATCAATGGAG
Source organism: Nilaparvata lugens (assembly GCF_014356525.2). Lineage (NCBI taxonomy): Eukaryota > Metazoa > Arthropoda > Insecta > Hemiptera > Delphacidae > Nilaparvata > Nilaparvata lugens. The sequence goes on from NC_052510.1 coordinate 61,452,969, forward strand.
GACAACTCAACCAAAATGTCAGGGTTCCATTGAATACAGTAGTGTGCATTTTGAGAGTTTAACTCTGGCATACGTTGTTTATCTGACGGGAGTCGTGTTGTCATTGGTGATAGTTTTTGTTGAGAGGTTTCAGTACAGGAAAGAAGGAATTGTTGAGGAAAAAGAAGGAGAAACGTTTTAAAACGAGACGGTTTGTTGGGTTGAATTATTCTAGTAGAAAATAATTTATTGACCGAGCGAAGTGAGGTCTAAGATTCAAGTCGACGGTTTGGCATTTCTCTTAATGTTTAAATGTTTATATGTTGCGCATTTACGGCGAAACGCGGTAATAGATTTTCATGAAATTCGACCGGTATGTTCCTTTTTAAATTGCTCGTCGACGTATATATACAATGTTTTTGGAAATTTTGCATTTCAAGGATAATATAAATGGAAAAAGGAGCCTCCTTCATACGTCAATATTAGAGTGAAAATCAGACTATAGAATTATTCATCAAAATCAGCTGTCGAGTTGACTATAAATTGCATGCCATGACGCATGAAATTCAATATCTCAATGTAACTTGGTAAGAATTAGCAGCTGTGTAGACTATAATTGCATGCCTCATTGAATGCAATTTTTATGCACTATTAATAGGATGCAAAGAACTTATAACAGATCGTCTGGGCGCCTAGATGTCTTCTAGTTTTCTCGCGTAAATTCCGGAAGGCGTTATATATGATAATTAAATCTTATTGTGTAAGCATGATCTGATCAATAAATAGTTAGTGTATCAGTGTGATGTGCTTATGGTTGGGCGTCGTATAACGCGAGGTCTACTGTTCACAGAACTACTAGTTATAGTGAGGTCCACGTTATAATGGCAGTGAAGAGAGATAGGAGAAAAACGTTGCCGATCTCTGTCTTGTCAATGCCTTCTATGACGTAGCTGATTGATGTAATATTAACTGTTCATTCTCGTTTAAAATAATCAATTATATTTTATCAATCAATAAATTATATTTTAGAATAATTTAATAATTATGACAAAATATTTTAATTCTACGTTGTTAAAAGACGATCTGGCAACAGAGCAAACCGGGAAAGAGATAGCGCTATCCGCTTTGTTGAATGATAGACAAGGATAGCAATACCATTGCTAATGAAACACTGCCATTATAAAGTGTACCGCACTATTATATAGATGCAGTTATGTATATATAGTGAGGTTCACGTTATGATAGCAGTGGAGGGAGATAGTAGAACAGGGTTGTCGATTCTCTGCCTTGCCACTGCCTTCTATATTGAGGATAGCTGATTCTAGTATATATCTGATGTGATATCAAATATTTAGAGATGCAGTCTTGTATATAGTAAGGTTCACGTTATGATAGCAGTGGAGGAAGATAGTAGAACAGGGTTGTCGATTCTCTGCCATGCCACTGCCTTCTATATTGAGGATAGCTGACACCAGTATATCTGATGTAATATCAAATATTTAGAGATGCAGTCTTGTATATAGTGAGGTTCACGTTATAATAGCAGTGGAATAAGATAGTAGAACAGGGTTGTCGATTCCCTGCCATGCCACTGCCTTCTATAATGAGTATAGCTGATACCAGTATATCTGATGTATATTAACTGTTCATTCTTGTTGAAAATAATCAATTATATTTTATTCGTCGAGAAAATATAAAAAATGAAACATTTATATAAATGAAATGAAAAATTTTGATAATCTACATCGTTGATGGTTTGTTTTCTACATCGTTTTGACAATCTACATATTTCTACATCGTTTAAGAGACGATCTGGCAACATTGCGGACCTAGAAAAGGAAAGCGCTTTCTGAATTGTCGAGTGACAGAGAGTGATAGCAACACCAATGTCAATCAAATTCTGCCATTATAACGTGGGCCTTTAGTAACCTTATATTGGTTTTATTTCAGACACGAATATTTAGACACGAATTCATCTTTATACTTGATAATGGGATAAATACCTGAAACTAGACGTGTTTGGAATAAAAACATTACAAGGACAAGTAATTCTTTGTAATTTATTTATTAAATTCTTTGTAATTATACTATAATTTGCTTTTGTGATTGTGTAAAATGTAAATGAATAAATAAATAATGTGGAATAGGTAAATCATCTTTGAAATATTGAATAATCAAAACAATAAAGTAGATACTTGAAGAAAAATTTTATTATGGTTTCAACACAGACAGTCAATGCATTTCTTTGGCCATACAATCACAATGATTACGAATTACAGTTTTACAGGCTATTTAATAGTTTTATAATGTTGGAAAATATGAACACTCTTGAAAAATAAATTTTATTCGATAGAATTACAATCAAAGTGTCTTATGTTTCATATTATGATGATAAAACTAGAACTGTTCAGAAGCCAATCAACTCTTATTTATAATAAACTATTAATCAAATTACAACATTCACACATCATTATTACAACTTTACATCAATTTGTATAAAATAAAACAATAGTTTGGTTGTTTGAAATATTAGTTGACACTTAAGCCATACTTTTGATGATAAGCAAAGTAAAGAGAGTTCTGTGACTTTATTTTGAGATTCAGATTTGTATGATTTGAAATTTACAAATTCCACAACTTTTACATCAAATTTATTACAAACAGTTATTCAATAATTAGAAACTAAGATCGATATCATAGATACTAATTGAATGACAAATTGATAAAAGTAAGAGAAAAATGGATAGCAGAAGAGAAAATGAGTCAATCACAAAAAATGTCTACCATACAACTTTGGAGAATTTATTGTGAACTAGTCCAACAAGGTTTTTCTATTATAATGTGGAGTTACAATTTGAAAACTACAAAACTAACTTAGATTTTTTGTGTAGTTGAGACGTTGATATTGTGGTAATTATTCATATTAAATAAAAAGACTAAGAAATTGTCAAAAACCACAGATTTTAGTCTTTTTATTTAACTTAGATTTCATTTGAAAAATATGAAGCTTAAAGTAGATCATATTTTCACCTAATATAGTCAAGATATTAAGCTCGACTTAATAATATTGTGAACCAGAATTTTACTGTGATTGGAAACTTGATAAAGTCAAGAATTTCTATAATTAACTGTTGGAAAATAGAATCAAATTAGAATAGCGTTATCCAAACTGAGCCCCAAAGATACAATTTAGAATTCTTCTACTCAAAAATTGATAGTAATAGCTCAATTCGAAAATCTTTTAAAATTGCAGGCTTATTTTCTACATAATTCATTATCTACAACATTTTTTCTGCAATTATTCACACCTATTATGATCAATAAACTATCAATACGCATATTTTTAATGAACTTTATATCAAATTTACAATTACAAAATATCGATTCTTAACTGGACAAAATTGATTTTAATCAGGTACAGCGCATTAGAAGAATCACATGTACATGAAAGTTCTACATTGTCGCTTGAAGAATCCTTGGTACTTTTGAAAATAATTTTACTTTTTAGATCAATGGTTTTGTTGGAGACACCATCTTTGCTGATAATAATAATAATACTGAGGGTGATGCCCACATAAGCTCTTAGGCTTGTGCGTGGGTAATGAGTGAGAGGGATGATGATTGATTGAGTACTTTATTCATGTAGATTACAACAATATATACTGGCTTATACACTATATACAATAGCTTACAATACAGCAAATTATAGATGAATTTACATAATATAGACTAAGAAAATTATTATTGAACTGTATATATGATATGAAAAAAGCAATTTGTGATAACTATAGATAATATTGTTATGCATCTACATAAATTGGCGGAGCTTTGGACATATCAATGTCCATTCTTCGGAAAGAATATTCAAAATATCCTTCCCACTAACTCTCTACCAATGATGAGAGATGACTACTACTTTTTAGATAATCGTGTTCTCCCAAAGACGGGGTCGCCGTATCTATATGATTGTGCTGTGGTCGAAAACTTTTGCCCCGGTCGAGATTCGAACTCGGGTTTTCTTGATTATTAGAACGGCGTGCTATCGCTTACTCCAACGAGCCACCCATAAACTTTAAAAATGTCGATAAACATTGCCCGAATACGATTTACACTACTCTTACTTGACGACCAGGGGCCTGTTTCACAAAGGTACAAGTAGGTTACAAGTCTTGTTGCCAACCATGGTTTTGGAGAACAGCTGATTACAAGCGTTTCACAAAAGCAGAATTGTAAACTTGTAGTTACAATGAATTTCTACAAGCTTACAAGTAATTTGCTTGTTACGAACAAGTGTTTCACAAAGATTTTCATTGTAGCAACAATTTTTTTCGAAAATACTTGTTCGTAACTATGATATTTCTACCGAAGTGGAAAGCTATGTAAAGGATTTACAAGTGATCATAAAATGATTTTAAATATTCAATAAATATTTTCTAATAATCAAAATGACCTCTATTCCTCTATAATTCATTATTTTGGAAATATATGCATCAAGAAATTGAATTTAAAATTTTTTTAAATAGTTATTAATGTGTTACCTCATAGGTATGTGTACTATAGTAAATATACACATTATATATAATACATATACTATATCATATACAGAGTACTATACTGTGTAGGTTACAAATTCAGCAATAAATGAAGTGACTGTACAAAAAACATTATATTGCTTTCAAATATTTTCAAAGTAATTATTGAAAAGTAAAGTAACCTTTATAAAGGATGAAATAGGAAATTATCATGAAAATATGTTATGTTTACTATTGAAGTACTTGTAGAATTGTAAACTTGTAGATCATAAATTTTTGTGAAACGTGAGTACCTGTAAACTTGTACTACAAGTACTTGTTCGTAACCATGGTTGGTAACAATACTTGTACCTTTGTGAAATAGGCCCCAGTTATCGTTTGTAATGAATATTGAAGTTGAGAAAACCTCGCTTCATTCAATTTCACTACTATAGTTTACAAATTAAATCATAGGCTACTATTGAGAAATGGGATAAATAATATTTTTTCAAAATTTTTCGAGCTATTTGATACTACAGTATTCTCATTTGAATCGATAGAATTAACATCCAGAACAATAAACCAACAAAACTAGTTTTAGCTTTCATTTGAGCTTGTTAAAGCTTTCAAGCCCTCTTAAGCTAGTTTAGTCAAAAGTACCAAGGACAAAATCATCAACAATTGATAGATATTATGATAAACATTTAATTACTAACATTTATACAAACTGTAAGCGTTTCACATAAATTCGTATCTTATGGCAACATCAACAGTATTCGAACCTTAAATACGAAAGCGCACTAATTGCTAGGGAACAGTAAAAGTTAAGACTTTTTAATAAACAATATTCTAGATTTCAATTGAAACAGTTTATTCGTTCTCATTGAATAAGAACCGTTATTCCTCTTACCTTACGATTTAAAACATATTCTATACAAATATGTTCTCTAATACTTCTTATTCTATGAAGTAAAACAGTTTTTGTTTCAATTTAATGAACAAATAATAATTATGTTTTACATAAAGTACATTTCACATGAATTTGAGCACCAATTATTTTGAAATTTAGTGCAGATAAAAACAAATTTCACACACAAAATATTAGTACACCAATTATTAAAACATAAGTAGCAACATTTTTCAACAATGAACGTTTTAGAATTAGTTTAAATACTAAGGCCCAGTTGCACAAAAGCCGGTTAATTTTAAACGTGATTAATTTCACAAGAACCAATCAGAGAAGGCCTCTTTAATAAGACGGAATTAATCACGATTAAATTTAACCGGCTTTTGTGCAACCGGCTCTGAGAGAATCAAACTAAATCTAGCTATATTTATATTATTTATAACAGTAACACTCAACAGTAATACCTATACACCTAGTTGTAAAATTCATCTATAGAGTCTAACGTATTATATATATTTTTCTAAGTCTAACAATATTTAGGGGGAGAGATTTATAACGATTGCAAAAATCTGCACATTAATATCACAAGAATAAATGAACACTAGATAATGCAAAGCTTACAAGTAAACAACCAACTTTACGCACAAGTTTTTGATGACTTTATACAAATTTCACACTGTGATTACTGAATTTCTCAAGTACATGTCTTAATTTCCAACATTTATTTTTTTGCTGAGAAATTATGTTGTATATCTATAAATACCACAGTACTAGAATAGAAATACGTTGTCTAAAATGTCCACAACAGAGCAATCTTTGATTTTGGGTACACTAGTCGTGTAAACTAAACTCTAGCTAGAGTCCAGGTTATTCTACAAAAGTGTTCTAGATGAGAAAAGTACCTCAATTTCAACAACAGAGAGATGATGTAATTGTCAAGCTCATTTCCACAGATTTAATTTTATAGTAGCTCTGTACTACAAAAAGTGTAAGTGATAGACAATTTTTATTAAAATTTAAATTGTTTTCCATCTCCGTCTTACAACATGATCTTCTTGAAAGACTGAGGCCCGGTTGCACAAAAGCTGGTTAAATTTTAACCGTGATTAATTCCACGAGAACCAACCAGAGAAGCCGTCTTATCAAAAAGACCTTCTTGATTGGTTCTTGTGGAATTAAAACTTGACCGGCTGTTTTGCATCCGGCACTAACAGTTTATAATCTTGAATTAATTATCGGTAAGTCGATTGAGAAGCGAGATGTCAAACAATGAACTTTTAAATTCAAAATTAAAAAATTTAACAGTATATTATGCATATTAATAATTGAGATTGTAGTACTGTCGCTTAATAGTTACGTGAAATTAATTTCAACTCACTGACCTGACTCGAATCATTATCCAACTGGCATCTTCAGGACGTAATCTTAAACAAAAGAAAATGATTCTTATAGTATTTCTTCTGAATACTACAAACTATAGTAATATACAAGCAGTCATGTTTTCTACAGTATTTCCACTCAACTAACAAGTCTTAAGCACGTTTTCGAAAGGGTAGACGTATTGAATTAATAAAAGTGGAATAGACAACTAACGCAGTGTGTTTTCAATCACATTATTTGTGATGTTTCCCATGGTATTTACTCCCAAAACATCTAAGTGGGGTTTCACACCAAAGCTGGGCCGGGCCGGGTCGAGCCGAGCGGAATCCGCTTGTGAGCTAACTATGCAGAATTTAGTCAGGAGCATTCAAATCAACGCCGAGCGGTGCCGGGCCGAGCCAAGCGGATTTGTGCAGTCGGCTTGACGGCCGACTCGAGCGCTTTCGGCCAAGCGGATTCTGCCTTCTTTCAGTTTAGTTCGATTTTCCCACGTAGTGAGTTGCGCAGTATTTTGTATTTTCAACTTGAGAAATGTCTTAAAAAGCGAATCCGCTTCAGTGCGAACGCAGGCAGATAACGCTCGGCTCAGCCCGGCCCGGCCCAGCTTTGGTGTGAAATCCGCCTAACGGCCGATTTCCGAGCTCGGGATTTAGCTAAGTTCTAGACGTTAAACAGCTGGAGCCAGAAAATTGGCTTTCCGAAACGGGGCGCAGTTTTAGTCTACGTTTGAATTAAATTTCGAAAACTTTAAAATTCAACACCAAAATAAAATAGTGTTAAGTTTCAGCTATTTTGAGTTATTTAGGAATGGTTCATTTCGTCGAGGAAAAACGTTTACAATTCTAGAAATGAGAAAATAAAGATTAGCATAATAGCTACGATAGCTTAGCATAATAGTTCCGGGAAGCCAATTTTCTGACTCCAGCTGTTTAGTCTAGAACTGAGCTAAATCCAGAGCTGGGAAACCGGCCCTAAAAAGTTTTCTACAGTACTAGTATTCCAAACAAAACGTCTAAAAATCCTCTATTTTCAATTACTACTAAAATTTTACTTACTGGCAATTTTCAAGCACGTTTGTGATGTTTGCGATAGTACTTCCTTCCGAAATGTCTTAGCAGCACATACTTGCACAGGAGTGCATCAGCGTCCTTCTCCGCGTTGCTGTCGAAGTAGTGGCAACACAAGCGGTGGCAGTGCCAACTGACGTCAGCTGACGCCATCTCGTGGTTACAACTGTCGTCACTGCAAATCTGAACACACAAAATCAATAATTAAATCATTAAGGATCGGTTAAAAATCGGTAAATCATTCCGAGTTCTGGATCCATATATAAGCTCTGGACTTACAGTCTCTAGCTACAGTGAGGTCCACGTTATAATGGCAGTGTGTGATTTGCAATGGTGTTGCTATCTTTGTCTATCATTCAACAAAGCAGATGGCGCTATCTCTTTCACGCTTTGCAATGTTGCCACATCGTTTATCAACAATGTAGAAATTCAACTAATTGAGAAAATATTTAATCTCAATCATGAAAGTTTATTATTCCATCTTTAAAAAATATATTTTCTTGACAAATAAAATATGATTAACTATTTTCAACAATAATGAACAGTTAAATTGATCAGATATACCAGCATCAGCTGTTTGGGTGGCAAGGCTGAGATCTGGCAACCCTTTTATCCTATCTTCCTACACAAACATTATAACGTGCACCTCACTATACTTAATAAGCCCTCGGATCTGCATCGTCTATTTGAGCCACGGATTTATCTTCGAAACTTCAGGATCTATTAAGTCCTAGATCTATTTGAGTCCAGGACTTGAAACACTTGAAGCAATAAACAAGAGGGAAAATTATTACAGTACTAGCCGTCAGGCTCGCTTCGCTCGCCTTATCCGTCTAGCCAGGGGGCTCCGCACCCTGGACCCCCGACTGGATCGTCCAAGAATGAGATCAGAAGGCTCGCTTCGCTCGCCTGCATTTTTCATTTGAGCATTTTTTATCTATGTTAGGACGATCCAGTCGGGGGTCCAGACTAAACGTTGACTAAACGGATATGGCGAGCGAAGCGAGCCTGACGGCTAGTAATATAATTTCCCAGGAATAGCTCTGATTGAAGTGGCATGCCCATCAATTTTTCCGCAATAAATGCATTTCAATCTTTCAACTTGGTGCCAACCTAACAAAGTCAACTCAACTTAATGCCAACCTGACAAAATTATTAATTTAGTTACCAGTTAACAACTGTTCGAAGAGGTACTCTCTAGATTATAGTTCTATATTAACGTTGGTATGGCTTTTTTCAATTATAATTAAGAGAATAAGAAGAATATACATGCTAAAAGACGGAACTTTAAACCTTTAACCACCGTTAGAGTTAAATATTGTCAAAAGATTTCTTTAGTGCACCTCAAAGGGCCACTGAACATACCTACCAAATTTTAACGTTTTTAGTCCGGTAGATTTTTAGTTCTACGAGTGAGTGAGTGAGTGAGTGAGTGAGTCAGTCAGTGAGTGCCATTTCGCTTTTATATAATATAGATTTTGTTTCTGTAATGTTGGCAGTTGGTATTGAAAGACAGCTGATGAAAGCATGCTCTGTAATGATAGATAGCACGAGGCTGGCCACTAAGGTTCATTTCACACCAAAGCTGGGCCGAGCCGAGCGGAATCTGTCTGCGTTCGCACTGAAACTCAGTAGGTTTTCTAGCCTTTTAGTGAGAACTCACTTCGTTGGAAAGACAAACTAAACTGAAAGAAGACAGAATCCGCTTGGCCGAAAACGCTCGAGTTGGGCGTCAAGCCGACTGCACAAATCCGCTCGGCTCGGCGTTGATTTGAATGCTCCCGACTAAATCCTGCATAGTTAGCGAGCACGCGGATTCCGCTCGGCTCGGCTTGGCTCAGCTTTGGCGTGAAACCCTACTTACGGTAGGACATGCATGATAAACATGTCAACATACATTGTTGTGTCGCATAAGTCTGTACGCACCTTATCATTGCAGTTATTTACTTGATCGAAACCTATCATGGTTGTTGTTGATCTTTTTTTTTTTTTTTTTTTTTTTTTTAAGATTAGTCTAAAGACTCCAGCAGGGAGTATAAGACAAGTCATGGTATTACATAATAATTCTAAAAATAAGTAGTTCAACCTAGTTAGGTTTGAAAGGAATTCTTGTACACTATAAAAAGCTCTATCAACTAAATATTTTTTTATTTGTTTTGAAAATCTTCAATCATCATTACTTTTCAAGATTTGAGTAGCTTGTTATAAAATTTCTACCAATATAACTGGTTTTTGTCAAAATAACCTACTATTGTGGACCCATTATATGATAATCTGCTATGTTTCGGTATTATACTCATGAACATCTGAATTCTGGATCCACACCACTCGTTTTCACATGCATTACAACTTCATTACATACAAAGATGGCACAGTTACTAGACCAAGCTTTTTTAAATAAAGGCCTACAAGAGTCTAACCTATTCACTTTCTCTATACATCTGAGTGCCTTCTTTTGAATCTTAAACACCCTGTCCATATTTTGTTGAGATGAATTACCCCATACTAAAATAGCATACCTAATATGAGATAGTATAAGAGATAGTAAACAGATAATATGAGATAGTAAACAGATCATAGCTGTTTACTTGACCGAAATTCATTCATTCTATTCTCTACAGTTTGTTTTCTACCAATACTTTCTTCGACAATAATTTTCACACCTAATTTTGCAAGAAAACAGGACTCACCTGTCGACAGGGCGGCTTGGGAAACAGCGTGAAGAAGGTGTTGACACTGTTGCTGGACATGAACAGCTGATAGGACTCGTCAAGGTCGTGCTCCAGCTGATAGCAGCCGTCAAGGTCAAGGTCACAGCTGGCCTGAGCTAGCGCTTGCGCGTCGAAGTGGTCGCCCTGCCAGCTGTATTTCTGTAGCAGCTCTTTGAAGCGACTGGTCGCCAGCCGGACTTCGGGCGATGATAGAACTCCTGCAACATTATAATAACATTTTTTTCTTCACTAATATAAAATAGTTTTTTCCTTTTATTTCTTTCTCTCAATTTTCAATTTCTTTGTATAGTGATTATTGTATTTTTTTTATTGGGGAGCAATTTTTGGGATTTTCCCATGTGCTCCCATATTGTTGTACATAAATGAAATAAACATTGAATAATTTATTGTATTCAGTCTGTGCCTGTTGAGCTGCGGTCAAGTTACACCAAAGTTGTCAACAAAGTGTTGCCCACAAATAGTTTCCTACAAAAAAGTTGTCAACTTTTTATCCAGATTTCAATCTTTTCAAAAATACTTCATTTACAGTCCGGGTCCTGTAGCTTTGCCTATCGGTGGAGGGCCACTAGACTACTATACTACCCGTTCAAAAACATAGAACATTTTTGAAAATGTATCTTTCCATAAGCAACAAATGATCTTTTGTATCTCAAAAGCAACGTGTTGCATCCAAAAAGATACAGAAGGAGCTTTGATGTATCTTTCTATGAGCAACAGATGCTCTTTTGCATCTTCTCAAAAGCAACGTGTTGCATCCCAAAAGATGCAAAAGGATCTTTTTGGAGTTTCGTCCTTTCAGCACAACACAGCCTATCAGCTGACATTCGTTCAACATGCCAACATTCCATTGTTGGTGATACGTTGCAACTCTCTCATTCATGAAGAATCTCTGTGTGTAGGGAGCTTCCTCCAACTAGGGATCTAGGGTCTATGAATCTCTGAATCCTGATGTTTTTGCAAAGCCGTGAATATTACCCGAACCATACCTTGCCTATATGCCGTTTCAATGTCACGGAGGCAAATCTACTGTATCTGTTTTTACTCCTTTAAATCTTAATTTTTGAGGTTTGGGAGCTTTTTAGACAACATTTCTTCTTTAGAATTAAATTCTCTACAATATTACATAATTTAAAATACCGGTCGACAATAAGGTATCCTATTTCTACCCGTTTGAAGCTGAAAAGGTGAGTTTTATAGTATATTTAATCATCAAAGTTACACACTTTTAGCTGGTTTCAGCTGGAGGCAAATCTACTGTATCTTTTTCCTTCTTTAAATCTCAATTTGTGAGGTTTGGGAGCTTTTTAGACAACATTTCTTCTTTAGAATTAAATTCTCTACAATATTACATAATTCAAAATACCGGTCGACAATAAGGTATCCTATTTCTACCCGTTTGAAGCTGAAAAGGTGAGTTTTATAGTATATCTTACCATCAAAGTTACACACTTTTAGCAGGTTTCATTGGAATTCTCAGTTAATTTACATGAAAATTAATCACTATGAAGCCGCCACAAATGTTTACTGGACTTTTTTCTTTATTTCAATGTAACTAGAAGAGAAGAAGGTCTGCTACAGAGATGGGAAAGAAAGATTTTAAGAAGAATTATCAAATATATTATCATGTAATTAGTTGAATGACCTTTGTTGCAATGACTGCGCCAGTTCTTGATCCTCGACTGATAGAAGTCGTAGAAGGGATCACCCCCCACCCCTCCGCACTTGAGCGGCGCCTTGATGCGGTACTTGGAGTAGTCACTCAGCAGCTCCTTCTCGCTCGCACTGTTCTTCTTTATGTATTTGTAGAACTCGTACTTCAGGTCGAATTTGAAATCGCCGTCCGAGTCAGTTTCGTAGCAGTCATCGCTCTCTGTCTGTGTGCGACAGAGGCGCGCTGTCAGCTCCTACAAATCAAACAAACATACACATTCATTAATTTTAATTTTAAAATTGAATTAATCTTAATTTTTAATATCAAGTTTTTATTTCTTATTTCTAAAACAGTTTTTTCTCTAAGCAACTTTTTTCTGTTTCCTTTATCTAGTTTTGTTTTGCTTTTTAATTTTAAGTTCTTAATAATATTATTTCTAAATCATTTGTGTCATACTTTTTTTGTAAATGAGGTTTTTTTTGGCGTTTATCTGTAGACCTCTTCGAGTTTTACTTTTTTCATGTAATGTATTCTCAATAAATAAATAAATAATTACAAAGAGCCACTATAGTAAGGTCCATGCTATAATGGCAGTGAGGAAAGATTGGAAATCAGGGTTGCAGATTCTCTATATTTGACCTAATTTTGCCTTTGTGTACACAGCTGTAACTTAAATCATCACATTAAATTTGATCTAATATTAGTTTAAGCTTTCTTTGATAATGATCAATTTCTTGTCAAATATATTACATTCATCAATAAAGTATCCCTTTTCATAATTTGATTCAAAACTTTCATAAACTGAGATCAGATATTCTCTTACACATCTGAAATTTCGGCGGCTAGTAGCTTTGATACAACAATCTAAACTTCAAATCAACAGAAATTAAATTATTCGGTAGGTACAACGCAGCGAAGCAATCCGCCGTACATCGCGCGGTGCAGCGAACATTAGCATATGTTTCATAATGTTTAAAATAAGCTGTTAACATTATGAAAAATATGCTATAACATAACATAGCATTAACATTATGAACATTAGCATATGTTTCATAATGTTTAAAATCAGCTGTTAACATTATGAAACATATGCTAATGTTCGCTGCACGACGTGAGTCACTATCTCCGTAAACAAAGCCATAGTGCATTCATGTGACGTCAGCACAGGTAGGGCTCCTACACCAATAAAAACACTAGTAGATATAGATCAGCTGAAATCAACGAATTTTTATTGGTGTAGAAGCACTACCTGTGCTGACGTCACACGAATGCACTACGGCTTTGTTTACGGAGGTAGTGCGAGAGTACGGCGGATTGAGCGGTTCGCTGCGCTGTTCGACATGTGTAGACATACCTTAAGAATGACGCAATTGATTTCCTGTGGACTAAAGTGTGCCCTATAACTGTTCCTCAAGCTGTGAATCTTTTGTCATTTGCAGCTTTGTTTCTTTTTAATAGCTTCCTAGAGACTCCATCAGAGTATGGGAATTGTCAAAATTTATAACACATACGGTAACACAGGGAGAAGAAAATCACACAAACTCTTCCGTGGTATAGAATACTCCAACCATCATAATAAGAATTATATATCATATCTTTAATATAGATTTTGTTTTTGGAGAGTAAGAATTTCATTACAATATGATTTGTAATCGTGTATATCTTCAGAACGATTTGACATAGCAATGTGCGGTTTTCGCCATTCAATTTGTCTTGAAATTCTTCGTCGAGATTCAGTTACCTTGTGACGGTGGTAATGCGGGGGCGGCGCAAGGGCGGCGATACTGCCGCCTCCCAGCTTGCAGCCGACAGTCGCGCTGTGCAGGAACTTGATGAAACGCACACCCTTGCGGTACGACTTGAACTCGTATTCCATCTGCAAACATCGAATTTGAAATTGAATTCTAATTTCTGTATACCAAATCACAAGCAAACATTGAATTTCAAATTGAATTCTAATGTTTTTTATAACAAATCACAAGTAAACAACAAATTTCGGAGTGAGTTCTAATCTCTATAAGTTATACATAAGAAATCTCAAGGAAAAGAAAGAAAAACACACTCTTACGCGCAAATTGATAATACAGTAATGTACACGATTCAAAGTATTAATTGAGAACAAACGATCCAGTTAATAAAACATAAATTACGGACTATTATTATAAATCATCTATTGACCACCCATAACAGGGGTATGTAGATTCGTCAAAATATACTACTGGAGGGAGTACTGTGCTCAACATATTCTAAAGTAACGGTGGATGAGCAGTCCAATAGTATAGTATGCGTCATCCCTTAGCTTTGTGATTTTCACGGTCGTGAAAATCCGGATTTTCACGGATTTTGTGAAAATCCGTGATTTTGAAACGACATATAGGTAAGGTATGGTTCGCGGGGTGATATTCCTACTTAAAAAACATTCGCTCCAGAGTACTTAGATCCCTAGATGAAGGAAGCTCCCTACAGATGTTGGATGTTTTTGAACGGGTAGTATTGTAGTCTAGTGGCTCTCTGCCGATAGGCAAAGCTACAGGACCCCTGGATTGTACAGTACTCACTTTCTGCTTATAGTGAGGTCCACGTTATAATGGCAGTGGATAAGGATAGGAAAACAGCTTTGCCGATTGTCTTGATTAATTTTATTTCTACATTGTCGAAAATAGATTTGGCATCGTTGCCGAGCTAGTAAAGGATAGTATTACCTGATTTTTGGAAAGATAGACAAATATAGCAACATCAAAGTTAATCAAATACTGTCATTATAATGTGGACCTCATGATAGGAGAGTAGAGACCCATTGCGAAGTTTTGGCTTCTAGAGGTCAAACTAATACAGACTATATTGAATTATATTCAATATAATAGGACTATTAATTTATTCTTTATTGATTCATACAATAAGTATATCATCAAAATGATAGGGAGAGAAAAAATAAGGTAACCTTGTGCTATTCCTTTCCCAAATTTGGATAAGGTTACACCATAGAGAAACAATAGCGTAAGTAGATATCCCATGGAATAGGGCGTTTTATGTCGCAACTTTTACTGTTATCTAAGCCGATTACTGTCGATTATTACTGTTTTGACCGGGTAAGAGTGTATGAACGGCACAATATGAGAGACTACCAGCGTCATAAAGCTTCACGGGAAAGAGCTACGTGGACTATACGAGGACTACGAGGTAACAGTAAAAGTTGCGACATAAACGCCCTATACCATGAGATATCTATTTATGTTATTGTTTCTCTATGGTTACATGTAGTCCGAAATAGGTTAATTCTTGTAGTTGTTCACTTCACAAAATTTGTAATTTGTTAGTCTATAATGTGGGTACCACAGAGTGAACCGCACAAAGACACATCAGGGAATAGAAACAACCAGTAAGTAAACAGGCATACGCGCAAACAATCAATGGTAGGTAATCACAGTCTCACAGTGAGAGCAAAATACTAAATAGAATAGGAATAGATAGATTACATGTGAGAAGATTTCGCATATGGTAGGAAATAATGAAAAATAGATTAGATATGAGAAGATTTCTCATAATGAAAAGTAGATATTCTACAAATAATAAAATGAAAATCTTACCTAGGTACATTGTTTTTCAAACATCCTTTCCCTGCTCGCCGGTTCATTATATAGGAATAAGGAGGAAATGAAAAGGAAATAACTGAAAAATAAAGAGAATGAGAATTGAAATAAATTGAGAAGCAGAACATGACAAAAACTAAAGAAAATAATTCATGAGAAATGAAAGTTGTTTACTAAAATTATTAGAGAATTGATAAATTGTTAAGAATTATCAATTACTGTATTATTATAAGAGAAGAAACTGAAGAAGCAAGAAATTCGTTTTTTCAACGAGAAACCTGTGTTGTCTCAAGCTGATGTCATTGAAAAAAATAACTGTTGTAGAGAAATGAAAATGAACAACAAATTGCAAGAAAAAAGAATGAGATAAAATTGATTAATATGCTGAATGAATTTAATTATACTTATCACAGATTATATTTGTACACTATCAGAATGAACTTATAGAACAAAGAATTAACAAATAATTTAATATAAGCCTCTATTTGAATAAAAGTAAAATGTAGGAAATAAGAAATGAAATTTTTATGCAGTTTATAAGTATTAACGTATCATTAAAAATAAGAAACTTCTAATTCAATCCAGTTGCATGACTTAATAATCAAGTTAATTACAAATGAAAATTACTGAATAAATCGCATTTATTCAGAAGCTAATGAATTAATAATTATTATCAAACGAAAATCCAAATTAAATTCGTTTAATTATAAACTTAATTACAGATAGGAATACATAATTTACTACGATCACTTTGCTATTTAGGGCTACTTGTAGTATACTTACAAGAAATAAGAAATAAGCACCGTTTCAATATTTTAATTTCAACAAAACATGTTTCGATCTCTTTCGAGTCATACACCCGGTTGCACAAAAGTCTGTCAACTTCTAATCCCGATTAAATGCAACGAGAACCAATCAAAGAAAACCTCCTTGTAAAAAATCTTCTCTGATTGGTACTCGAAGAGTTTAATCATTACTAAAATTCAACAGGCTTTTGTGCAACCGGGCCATATAGATTAAAACATGTTGTGTTAAAACTAAATATTGAAAAGGTGTTATGATTTTTAATTTTATGATATTACTATATATTGAATTGAGTGTGATATTTTTGTTTTTTATTCTGTTTTTAACCATCAAAATTTAAAATTTTTAGTCTTCGTTGTTTTTAGTGAAAATGGACCAAATTTTAGAAAAGTGAAACCAGACCCCTATTTCGGACATTTTGAAAATGTTATCTAAATTCGGGAGAGAAATAGTACAAGGAGTATCCTTAGTTTTTCTCTCCCAATCAGTGCTACTTTGTAAAAATTATAAATAAATAGATAACTATGATATTGTTAAAATTTAATATAGTTCAATTAATGACAATTGATCCCTTAATGTTCATGTGAGCATAGTTTCAATAATTGTGAACTTATATTTATTCTATTATGTATGCTGAGTATAAATGTACATTGTATGCTTGTATTTTGTTGGAAACAAATAAATTAAAAAAAAACAACATTTTAATTAAATTGTTGTGCAGTTTAAGCCACTCACAGATTGCCAAACACCTGTGGCTGCTTTCTCGTTGATTTCCAATGAGAAAGAATCAATAACACATCTTCTCTTGTCTAAAAGCTGCACTTTCGATTGGTTCATACGTCCACCGTTGCAGTCACTCAGATAATACCTGTAATTCAAATCATTTTTAATGCTTGAAACTACACTACTTTAATATTGTTCAATTACAGTGAATTACACTCGAAATAAACATTACTTTGCACATCTTATCAAGATTTTAAGAATCACATTATAGTTACTTATTAAAACCTGACATTGTTTTGACGTTATTCAACTGTAGATTGTAAAATGTACTGTGTTGAATAAAAGTATTATCTTATCTTATCTCAACCACTGCTCACCAGCGACGGAGTGAGACTAATGGTGTGATCACATTGAATGCGTGTATGTGCAAGTGCAAGCTTGGTTATGCATGACCAAGCGCGCAGATAAGAAACAAAATGTGTAAAGAGCAATAGGAACACTCACACTGAACGGGTGCACTTGCTGGTTGCGTTCAGTGTCAGCAGCTACAAGCAAGTCACAACGTGTTTCAATGGCATTTTTCAAATTTGTTTTTCGGCTCATGCTGGATCTGACGTGCACTTGCACATATACGCATTCAATGTGATCACACCCTAACGTTCAGGTTTTCGACTGTACAGTCGTTACTACTTAAGGGAATTTTTTGAATGTGACACGGCAACTGTAAGTATCTACTTCTTGCAATAGCGCATCTGCCTGCTGCTTGGTTGTTTTTTTGTGTTTCTTTTCACTTTCTGTAACATTTTTATGATCTGACTGTCCATCTAAGGACTTGTTTTTATTATTATCTAGACGTGTTCCCTTATGGACATGCCCTGGTGGCATGTCTGTGCTATGAACATAAACCATTATTATTATTATTATTATTATTATTATTATTATATTATTATTATTATTATTAATGTCAGGTGAAGTTTTACATTAGGGACAGGCTTTTGTTACCTATTGGAACCAATTACCTGAAAAATTATTTTATTTAATTTCATCCCCTGATCTCCTACGAAAGGGATTTGTCAAATTTATACAACAAGAAAATGTGTACTATCCTCTTAAACCTCTAACTTGAGTTTTGTAATATTCATTGAACTCCTCCACCGCATATGCACCAATAGACAGCAGCTTCCTTCTCAATAGAATTCTCAACCTAGCTCCGCAGTGCAGTGCTTGTCTGAATCGGACTAGGTGCTGAGACAGCAAATAATAGCAGCGTTGGTGGAAATGCGAGTAACCGCAGTAACATCTTCCACCCAGCAATGGTCGGCGTAGTTCCGCCTAGCGGACAGACGAAAGATCAATCCAGTCGGTTATTTGATCCCTCCAGCCAGGCACAGCCAAGCAGCCGAGACAATAGAACAATGGAGTGGTGGTCTTATTCGCATTCATCAGCAGTTTTCTTTCTCACGATTATTTTTTATTTTTGTGTTGCCTATAGACTCCAGTCACCAGTAAAAAGTTTCCAGAAACGTGGTGTACTACCATATTAATGACTTTTCATGATGATTTTTAATTATTTAAAAACATTGTTAACATTCTGAGCCTTCAGGCTAAACTTGGGGTCGCTGAGAACGAATCTGCAATCAGAATTTCTCTATCACGGAAAATAACGAAAAAACCCAGCTGTTGATCTTCCGGCAACCGTTAACAGTCATCCTGCAATGCGGCCGAAACACTTCCAAGCCAGACACCCATCTCAAATGACAACAACGCCAAGCTGTGAGAAACCATCCTGCACTGCGGCGCTAGGTTTAGGGCCGGTTTCCGAGCTCGGGATTTGGCTAAGTTCTAGACTTTAAACAGCTGGTGTCAGAAAATTGGCTTTCCGAAACGGGGCGTAGTCGCAGTCATTATCACAGTCACATTTGAATTAAATTTCGGAAAACTAGAAAATTGAACACAAAATAAAATAAAGAGAAAATAGTAGAAAGTTTCAACTATTTTAAATTATTTAGGAATGTTCAATTCCGTCAACGAAAAACGTTTCCAATTATAGAAATGAGAAAATAAAAACTGCAACTACTGTTATAAAAACTGCGACTACTGTTTTGGAAAGTCAATTTTCTGTCTCCAGCTGTTTAAAGTCTAGCTAGGACTTAGCAAAATCCCGAGCTCGGAAACCGGTCCTAAATTTCCTTCCTGATAATTCTTCTAAGTGGGATGGCAACTGGCTGTATATTCGAATACCTGAGCTCCGTACAACTTGATCGAATTGATTCCCCAATACCGTACGTTCGAATCACTTAGGCTAGGCACACACCAGTTAGTCAAGACAAGACAAGACACGTTTAGTCACGATGCTAAATGAGGAGAAAACCCAAAGAATGATTTTTAGTTTGAGAAATATTGTGGATCAGGAGAGAAGTGTAAAACTTCTTGGTTTTCACCTTGATCTAAAATTAACCTGGAACCCCCACATTGAAGTCACCTGCAAGAAGCTATCACGGGTGATTTTCTTAGCTTATGCTCAGTGTGCCAAAGGACTATGACAAGACAGCCTATTTCTCATTCTTCCAAGGAGTCATATTTGGTCATATGAATAAAAATGAGCATTTGCTTATACTTCTAAAATATGGAGCATTTGCTTCATTTTCTATGAATAAACTTGAGCAAAACCTTTTGCTCATGCTCATCAAAAAAATATTTTGAGCATTTGCTCAAAAGTAAAAGCTTTTGCTCAAAATTGTATGAATAAACTAGAGCATTTGCTCAACTTTTGAAGCAAATGCTTCAAAAAAGGTGAGTCTAGTCTAGAGCAGCTTATCACCTTTTACTCATAGTAAAATGGCTCAACTAATTCGTATGAGGAAGAGGAAACTATACCAGATACGATCACAACCAATAGTGGGGAACTATAACTCTTTTTAAATTCAACCATGATATATATCACCATTATCCCTACAAAAGAATAAATACAAAAGATAGCTACCTGATATAAAGATAGCCATCACAAAGTAGGAAATAGGCATTTAAGAAGATGAGAGTGTAGACGATTAGAAGAAGGCTATTGATATTATAAGAATATGCTGAAGATTATTATAGAGATGCAATTTTCACGCTATTATTTCAAAATTCTAAACTCAACTAACCTAAAACTCTATTCATAAATAGAAAACAGAGCAGACAACGCAAACACAAGCTGTGCCCCCTACTTGCATATTTGGCGCTTCCGTGAACTATAAAAACAAATTAAGGCTACAAAAGTGAATCAGCTGATGAAACATCTTTAAAATAGGTGAGCATTTGTTCCAGAGTTCAGGAGCATAAGGTAAAGCTTATTCATATAAAAATGAGCAAATGCTTTTGTTTCTACCTTTTGCTCATGAGCAAAACCTTATGCTCCATGCTCTTGCTCATGAGCATTTGCTCTGGTTTTATTCATATGGCCTTGAAGATTGGGGTGAAGCTAGTGGAGTTAATAGTATTCTCCTGCTTCAAAAGAAGACCATACGAATTATTACTGGCTCAGGAATCATTGACCACTGTCGTCCTCTCTTCTGTGCCGAATCCATCATGACAGTGATATGCCTCTACATCTTTGTATCACTGAAAAAATTCAAGATTTCTGTGGAGAGTATGCGACTGCGTAGTGACATCCACAACTTTGACACCAGGGGCAGGTACCAGGTCGACATTCCATTCACAAGGCTAAGCAGAGTGAGGAATAGCCCTAGCCACCTAAATGCCAGACTTTTCAACAGGCTTCCGGCAGCAACCAAGCAGTTTCTCCGGGGCACTTAACATTTTCTGATACGAACTCCTATGTATGAAATGAATGAGTTTTTCAGTATTCCTGAAAGGACTATCAATGTGTTTTACAAAAGTACCTGAATTGAATGAAAGAGACTAAGAAATTGTCATAAACCACAGATTTATTGATACTTAGAAAGACCGGTTTCGGTTATTACACCATTGTCAATCTCTGATAAATTCAAAGACAATGGTGTAATAACCGAAACCGGTCTTTCTAAGTATCAATAAATCTATGGTTTTTAACAATTTCCTAGTCTTTTTCATTCAATATGAATAATTACCACAATATCAACTTCTCAACTACACAAAAAGTGAAAGTACCTGAATCTTACTGTGATATTTGTGTATTTTGATAGACTGAAGTCTATATTTATAAAAACCAATTTTAGTAGGCTACCTTGTTAACTTTGACGGACCAATTGCTGTATTTGATGGCTTAAAGGCAATAAATCATTCATAATTTATCAATACTTCACATAGTTGCTTATGAAGAAATGTCTAATTGCAATGACTGATCGGTGTGAGTTGCGTCATAAGCAACTATGTGAAGTATTGTGACTAATCGTGACTAGTCTTGTCTTGACTAACTGGTATGTGCCCACCCTTATTGGCTGGGCTAAGAATAAAAAAGTGAACATTCTTCTAAACACTCACCATTCTCGAATCCTGATGACGGGTCTAATTTGATCCATGATTCTCTGCGTGAGACCGAAATCCTTCAAACGTATGATCTGATATTTGGATGAATAGCGCGAAGATGGCGAGAAGCAACACCTGCGTGAACCAAAGTCGTCGTTTTCTGGCAAAAAGTCACTGCCTTCTGGATATTCTTCCACTTTCCATTTCGTGCTGATGTCGTCCGTATGACAGGGTCTCCAGTACTCCATTTTGTCTGTCAAAAATGAATCAGTTATGAAATAATATTCAAATAAAAATTACAAATTTATCACTATCATCATCATAAAGGTTCTGTCCTAGGGCTGGTCCATACATGATTCCTCCTCCTCCATTTTTCTCTGTCCTGTGCTATTCTCTTGAGCATCAAGTATTTTCCCTCCTTCCTGCCATCATACACCATCGTCACTTTCTTCAGACCCAGCACCCTCCTACCCTACACAGATCCTTCAAAAGAAACTCATAAAAGAATATATTTATTGTAATTCTAATATTCATTAGGTTTATTCAAAAATCCAGGGTCGGCTGGCGACTCTAGTGTTATACAAGCAATAACAACTAATGCCCCGCGATTCTCTCGGACACTTGGCGACCCACTGGCTGGTGGCATTATGTAATATGAGCCTTAGTCGACTAAATATTAGTGTGTAAACATGATAAACATGTTTGTGTGTGCATGAAGAACATGTGTGTACACACATGCCATCATACATGTCCTGTCGTTAGTGGCCAACCTTACAGAAACAGCTGACTGTGAGATATTGGCATACAAAGGGAAACGGAATCTTTTTGTCAACTTTTCCAGTAGGTATTAGTTGACATGGATTTAAAAAATAATACTTTTCTTATATTTGAAGAATAAGTATATACGAATATTTAAAAAATAGTAGATTAATTCGTTTTATTCCAATAAAATGTATATTAAACATACATTGAATGACCTGTAGAATTATCAAAATTCTAGAGCAGAGAAGTCATAGAGCTACAACCCTTCTGGAAAAAGTTGAAATTGAATTATCATACCAATGTCTAATAGTCTTAAGCAGAATGATACCATGAATCTCAAACCAAACTTTCTTACAATGGTATTCTTCAATTGAAATGCTATGCAACAAATATCATAATATGTATCAAAGTTGTGGAACATTCTAGAGCTCAGCTAGGTTATAATGCACAACAAGGATTACTCACTCTGACCACAATTGTTTCTCAGTAGATTTCTGGCAAATACATTGTTGAGCATTAGATAATAAATTTGCCAGCTATGAACTGTTTCGTTATTTTTTCCATTCTGAAGAGTTTTCAAAACACTTTGACTGCAGTGCATTTCTGTCTTGCGTCGCAAAGCAACACTGTCCACCACTTCTTTCCATTTTCGCGAAACTAATCTACAATTATTCACTAGATCTTTACATTCTACAAGGCTCAGAATATGAATTAGTAGTTCGGTTGGTAATTTATCCATGATAAAGAGTAATAATTTTACAAATTACTAGAGAATGAACACAACAGATTCCTAAATTCTATCAAAATCTGACAGCTACACAGCTTATGCCTTTTTGATAGTTGCATTCCGTTCTCCGTAGATCAAGAAGTGATCTGTTTGATGGCGGGATATTTGAAAATGTTATCATTACATAACATAGTTGTATGTTTCAACACAAGGCAGCGCTAGTAATCGGTTTTCAAATTTTTTACTTATATTTTAATTCACAAGAATGCGCTAGTGCAGCCTTCGTGCTTCCAGCTTTGGACTTTCGATGGGAGTCCAGATTTTAGAATAGCGCATACTGTAGCCTACTGCATTTTGAAACACAAAAGGCGTCACGCGTCAGCGTTATTTCCCCTCTAAATCTATTATTTCGTATCATTAGAATAAAGATATGCACATCATTGGATTCAGGAAAAATGGAGCTACAACTTTTAATTGAAACATTTAGTTCAAAAATGATTCTGGAAATATTTATTCATCAATATGTGAGACTATAGGGAGCTATTTCTAGATTTAATCATGAATAACTTTTCAACAGTGACAGATACGATTAAATTGAAATAGACATTTATTGGAGGAAATAATGAGATTAACATAAATAAATAGTAGTTTACCCTATATCATATTCAATACCTGAGATACTTTAGAAACAATTTTGTGATCGCTGACTTCGAATAGACTCGAGGAAAATCAAGAAGTCTTCAAGGAGGGGAGTTGGGAGGTTTTTTAACGCCGGAAAACCTATACTGTACATTAGAGACCCCTCTCTTTTCTGTACTATTATTATATTATACTCATATTATCCCCGACATAGCATACTCTTATAATAATGGGATTTGCCTTTGACTTTATCCTAATTATTTTTCCTTATTAAATTCTTTATTGTATGTTACAATAAATTTAGTTTCACGGTCTTTAAACCACCTTTGAATTCTCCCCTTCACCTATAATAATGTACCTTAAATTAAATCCGTGGACAATATTCTGTAACTATAAACATACATGAGGGATGGTTAAGATTCATAATTCAATGATGGATAATTTATCATAATATCAATTTCCATTTTTACTCTGTCGGATAGACCATATATTATTATAGTGTTGCCGAATTCATTGAGGATCATACATTCACACACCTCAGATAGAGACATCTCTTCAGAGATCACCAACACACTTCTGACGACAACCCCATTGACGGGAAACAGACAATTCCCCGGTCACCAGACTGAAGAGAAGACTACCTAAGTAACAAGTAAGTAAGTAACAAGTAACTCTTAACATCGATCATGGAGTTTTCATCATAGTACAAACTTATACACAAGAATGTATAATAAAAAACTCCATAAAAGTCAAGAAGCCCTGAAAATTTTGAAAAATTAGTGACTTGTTCCAGACTAGTTAGGAGAAAAATTATAATTTGATAAATAACCAAATTTTACTGCAGTACGATAACGTGGTTATAGTAACATTGACACGCGGTTGACAAAAATCTGTCAACATTAAATTTAATCCTGATTAAATGCCATGAGAACCATTCATTCATTCAGAATAGCCTTGGAAAACTCTTCTTTGATTGGTTCTGGAATTTAATCATCATTGAAACTTAACAGACTTGTTTGAGTCTTATATACTAGCTTGTTCCAGGATACTGAAAATTAATTCTATAAGGTTTCGTTGTACCGTGGCTCCACACTTGAACTCTTCAAACATATTCCTGAAACACATAAAATAATCTACAACCCTGCCTACTTACTTGAAACTCAACTGCAGTTGCTAATGAACAGGCTGGAACAAACTTTTCCATTGACATTTTCTCTTTAGATTCAAACAAAATTGATTTAATATATAGATATTCCACCTGTATACAGTATCCGACACTATATACATCTTCAAAAAATACATAGGTATTCAATCTATTCTTCACTATAAACAGCATTGAAAACTATATAGATATTCGTCCTGTATACCTGCTCATTCACTGAATACAGTAATGAACAATAAATAGGTATATTTAAACTGAGGAAAACTATATAGATATTCGACCTGTATACCTACTCATTCACACTGTAAAATAAATAGATATTTCAACTGTGCAACTTATCCTTCACTGTATATATGAGATATAAACAGCTGGCAACAGCTGTTGAAGGAATACTAACCACATGAGGACATCTGGTCTGCTGTATCTTGGCAATATATATGTATCATAAATCTATATAAATATTTATATATTTGTTTATATATTACTATGTATATGAACTTCTATATCTCTCGTTTAGATAAATCGCAAATACAGTTCTTGTAGTGAAACAGAACTGTGAGTTAGCCTATAAGCATAAGGCAAGGCAATCTAGAGTCTAGTGCAGTAAGCAGCCTTATAAGGCGATGCTTCGCCAGGCTGGTTGACCCACTTAACTGACGGTTACTGACCATTTTAAGACAAGTCTCCGACTTAACTTGGACTTGTGCTGGCGAGACATGCGCGCGCATATGTTGCCTTGTCCTCCCGGAAACAGTCACATGTGCATTGGATACAATGTTGCATCGAAGAGTAACAATATGCGTTGATTGTGAGTGGTTAGAAGTATCGGACACAAATTATTGTATAACAGTAGCTTTGTATCTCATGAAACTATTTTTATGTTGTCTGATCCTTGATGAACGAGCGTTAGTGAGTTCTCACTTTTGACTTACTGAAGACCAAAGTCGTTGTCCGTCTGTGTGTATGTTCTACAATAACTTCAGCAAGAATTGATCAATCAGCTTCAAATTTTGAACACGTATTTTTCGAACCTTTTCACAGGTCAAGTTCGTTGGACAACAAAATTTACTCACTCCTTCGTCCTTTTTCAGGATATAAGAATAATATTGAAAGTGCATAAGAAAAAAATGTTATGATTCAGTCAGCTGAAGAATTCATTGCATGCAATTACTACAATTTTTCCATTCATTCATAACATCAGCTGAGGCTATTTGTGAGCTATCACACGCGCTGACACATGATTCCAGCTGGTTAATATTAGATGTTGAAGCGACACAGTAATATTTAAAGAGTAATATTTCAATTCAAATAGGATTCCCAATGAAACCTACTTCAAATGATTCTTGTAAGAGAAATATTTAGCTGTTTTCATAATTTTCATCAACTCTGTATAACTAGTAGTTCTGTGAACAGTAGACCTCACGCAGAATTCTCATCCACAAGTACCTGATTGAAACTATAGACCTCATGGAAATACAGTAATAGACTGGCTTCTCCACACATCTGTGTAATCACTTGTTAGCTGATTTATGGTGAATAATTCTATAGTCTGATTTTTACTCTAATATTGGCGTATGAAGGAGGCTCCTTTTTCCTTTTATATTATCCTTGAAATGTAAAATTTCCAAAAACCTTGTATATACGTCGACGCGCAATTTAAAAAGGAAATACCTGTCAAATTCCATGAAAATCTATTACCGCGTTTTGCCGTAAATGCGCAACATATAAACATAAAGAGAAATGCCGAACCGTCGACTTGAATCTTAGACCTCACTTCGCTCGGTCAATAATTACAAAAAACATTTTAAAATGGCAACATTGCAAAGATAGAAAAGGATAGCGCTATCTGCTTTGTCAAATGATAGACAAGGATAGCAACACTAATGTTAATCAAATACTTTCATTATAACATGGACCTCACTATATATGATACTGTAGTATTGTTATACAAACAGATAATAGTATTGTTAGTTGTAAGCTGGTTGATAGAAGATGGCACTGATAACTATCAACTGAAGGTTGACGATGACAATCAGCGATTGATTGTCCCAGCCCCCCAAGGGCAATGGCGCAAGCCCCCCCCAATCTAAGTGTGATGCCCCCCCCAATCCAAGTGTAATGCCACCCCCCCCCAATCCAAATGTAATGCCCCCCAAAGTACCCCAATTCTAATTCTACATTATAATCTTCCAAAGGACATTATTTACCTTTGTTCTTGTGAGGAATTCTTTCTGTTTTCATAATATTGTAAAAATATATACCATCGACTCAATAGAAATGGAGTATCTTTTTGATGTTATTTTTGAGACTAGCAGTGCACCCGTTCTTGTTCGAGAGGACTAAAAAGTACTACATTACATCAGGAAAAACTACATGACAAATATTTTGTAGGATATTAAAAGATAAGTAAGGTAGGCTTTGCTTTTTAAATGTGAAGGTTACTTATAAAAAGTTGAATAATAATATAATTGATATTCTTTTATTGCAAAAGAATATTGCATAGCAATTTTGATGAACATTCATACAAATTTGGAACGATTTTATTCATACAATATAATGTCGGAAAGTTTAGGTATTCTAAATCCTATACTATTAAACGAGCAATTTCTGTTCAAATGTTTATATGTTTGTATTTCACCGGATCTCGAAAACGGCTCTAACAATTCTCACGAAATTCAGAACATAGTAGGTTAATAATATAAAAATTCGATTGCACTGGTTCTCTTCGCTGGGGAAACAAGCTGAAGAACATTAAAAGAATTTATTCATCCTTGGAAAAACAGCTGATAAATTTGTCGTCTGTTGATAATGGAAGTGAGTGAGCGACAAAATTATGACTCAGCTGTTGAACTTTTTCACCTAATTCAATCAGGTACTCAGTGGTAGTTGTACAAAAGCCGGTTAAATTTTAATCCTGATTAATTCCAGTAGAACCAATCAGATAAGCTATCTTTTTGAGATGGTCTTCTGTGATTTGGTTCACGTGGAATTAATCAGGATTGAAATTTAACATGCTTTTGTGAGAGAAATTTTTGCATTCCTCTGAGAATTAATCTCAATCTACTGTGATTAGATAGAACCTTTCTGTATGAACTATGAATATTCATTATAATTTCTTCTTTCGTAATAATTTTTATATGCTTTTGTAGGTACTCCAGAGCGGAGCTCGGTGCCCCGATATTAATCATAAATTGGAACAGGTTGTCACTGATGTTGTGTTGTTGATAGTATTTACTTTTTAACATTACAGGAGTAAATAACACAAGTCGAACAAAATGTATCTTTAAATGGTTCGGTTTTTGGAATAAAGATATCATCTGAACAAGTACATTTTGTAAATTCTATCTATTATAATACCAAATATCGGGGCACCAAGCTTTGCTCGTTATTTATTCATTGATAAGCAGAACTCAATTCTTTGAAATGATTAGGGAAGGACTAACAGGCACAGCTCAAAACTTTTTCTTCCCCGAATTTGATTTATATACTATAAAATTTATAGTTGGAATATTTAATATTCCAAAAGTAGGTTATGTTTCATACACTTGAATTCAAGTGAAATTTTCAGTCCAAATATTTGAAAACATGAAAGTTCTAATTTAGATTGTTTACATACCAAATTGAATAACAAAATAACACTCACTAATCACTTAAAACTGTAAAATAATAATTAACTTTGAATATTATGATTTTTTCCGCCATCTTGAATTGAATTTCTTATTGTCGGATCCTCATGGTATATATAAGGAACTTAAGTTTGAAATTTCAAGTCAATCGGTTGATTAGGAATGGAGTTATCGTGTTCACAGACATACACACACACACACATACACACACACACACACACATACACACACACACACACACACATACACACACACAGACCAACACCCAAAAATCATGTTTTTGGACTCAGGGGGACTTGAAACGTATAGAAAACTTGAAATCAGGGTACCTTAATTTTTTTTTGGAAAGCAATACTTTCCTTACCTATGGTAATAGGGCAAGGAAAGTAAAAATGCTATGATTCAGTCAGCTGAAGAATTCATTGCATGCAATCACTACAGTTTTTTCATTCATTCATAACATCAGCTGAGGCTATTTGAGAGCTATCACACGTGCTGACACATGATTCCAGCTGGTTAATATTAGATGTTGAAGCGACAGAGTATATCAAAGACCTTAAAGGTGCATAGACTCACATGCAGCGCTAGTGTCGTACTTGGAATTGGAATCGGCCATTGAGGGGGCAACCTATAAGATTATTACATACCAATGCCTTTGTAATCTATAGTATTACAAATATATAGATATAATATCTCGTGCTAAAATACCCCAATGGCGGCCTTCAATTTCAAGTAAGAGCTATCATTGGGAAGGCATAGGCATTGTGGGTCTATATCTCTTCAAGGTCTTTGGAGTATATATTTGAAGAGAATATTTGATGAGTAGTATTTCAATTCAAATAGGATCCTACTGTCAAATGATTTTTTGTAAGATAAATATTTAGCTGCTTTCATAATTTTCATCAACTCTGTATAATTAAAAGTTGCTGGTTTCAAAGATCTACAATACAAAAGTTCTTGAGTGAGTTCTACAACCCAAGGGGTCACTAGTTTATTTTATAATAACTAACAATTTTAAAATGGCAACATCGCAAAGCTGAAAAAGGATAGCGCTATCTGCTTTGTCAAATGATAGACAAGGATAGCTACACCAATGTTAATATACTGTCATTATAACATTATAACCTCACTATATATGATACTGTAGTATTGTTATACAAACAGATAATAGTATTGTTAGTTGTAAGCTGGTTGATAGAAGATGGCACTGATCACTATCAACTGAAGGTTGACGATGACAATCAGCGATTGATTGATTGACACCGGATTGATTGATGATCAAGTTGATTGATAATCAACCGTTTAGGTACAACAGGATCAGTTAGTGTAGGCCATACCAGTTTGTCAAGACAAGACAAGCCATGATCAGACACGTTTAGCCACAATACTTCACATTGTTGCTTATGACGCAACTCTTCATAAGCAGCTATGTGAAGTATTGTGACTAAACGTGACTAGTCTTGTCTTGACTAACCGGTGTACTCCCAGCCTTAGTGTAGGCCATACCAGCAAGACCGTGGATCCAATGTATTCTATTTCTATATAATGTGAAAACCAATATACAGCAAAAGTGAGATGAGATTATTACTGAGATGATTAAACAATTATTATCATTCACAAAGTCTAGAAGTCAGCAGTGTTAAAAATTCGACTGAGTCACTGTCAATATTTTAGAACCGGTCCATAATGAAATAAAAACACAAACATATTTTTGTTGTTGGTTATCCATCTTGTTTCCACTATTATTATTACTATTAAATTTTATAAAACTTTAAAGTGAAAAAGCACCCACATTCTTTGATGTGGCGACGCCAAACAGGAACTGAAGTGTTTAAGATTATGAGGGTGAAATTTGGTTTCACCAAACCAATTTGGTTTTGAATGTGAGAATGTGAGTGCTTTTTCACTTTAAAGTTTTATAAAATTTAATAGTAACAAACATATTGTCAAATTCAACCTCACAGATCAACATTTTCAAGCTGAAATGCTTTTTTGTCATACTTACTCAATTGCAGCTGTTTTCCATGCATTAAATCAAGCCGGTAAACAGCTGTTTGCAGAACAAGAAAACATGCGATTTTCATTACAGCATACTATACTGTAAAGAGATCATATGTTCTCTTTACAGTCGAGTATGTTAGGACTCTACTGAGTCCTAATAACATCTGAGTAATTAATATACCAACTCAAATAATTAAAGAACTCATTTAAGGAGTTTCAAGTTATAAGAACTCATCTGAAATCTTATAATTTAGGCCCTTATTTGAGCTCGAAGGGTCTGTCTGTTATGAACTAGGCGCTACGGGCTAGGTCATGTTTATAGAATGCAGTAGCTCTAGCAGCAGCAGGTAATGGTTTCTGTTTCTCAGCAATATTATTCTTTCTCAGATAAGTATGACAAAAAATATTGTACGGTAACGTATTTACCGCATTCGTATGATAATTCTGCCCTCAACTACGTTTCGGGCAGAAACAATCATACTTTTGCGGTAAATTATCGTTACCGGACTTGTTACGTAAAGTACTATTTCATAGCTTGAAAATGTGACCTGTGAGGTCACGAAACCATGGTTCTGTACCAAAAAATAAAACGGTAGATTTTGACTATATATTTGTGTTTTTATTTCATTAAGTCAGTGTTAGTTGATATCGTATGGATCGCTCAACGATCGAGTTATTGATGATTCAATCAGTTATTAATCAACTTTTACTATAATACCCTAGAATGTCTAACTTTTTCTATAATACCCTAGAATGTCTAACTTTTTCTATAATACCCTAGAATGTCCAACTTTTTCTTTAATACCCTAGAATGTCTAACTTTTTCTATAATACCCTAGAATGTCTAACTTTTTCTATAATACCCTAGAATGTCTAACTTCTTCTATAATACCCTAGAATGACCGTCTTTCATTTGGTGTTTTTTTAACAAGTTTATCTGTATCTAGCAATCTGTGGTCTGTGACTCTCTCAATGTAGTGTGTGACCTTCTCTCAAGACACACTCTGTGACAATGACATCGTTTGACTTCATGAATTTTACAAACCGTTGATGACAAAGCCGTGAAATATCAAGCAGTGTGGGACAAACGTTCTGGCTATTCTTCTAAGAATTTTACAAAACAACATGTCAAACTTGCAAATACAATGGTTTCGTTCCAATGCTACATGTCCAATTCTCCAATTGTGTGTTGTTCACTTCAATAGTACGTTTGGAAAAAACCCAAAGTGTATAAGTAAACTGTGTAGAAGACTGTTTTGAAAGATACCGGTACAAAGAAAGATGTTATTTGAATTAGATTTGACTGGATTATTTTCTAATTGGAGATAAATATTGATTTACTGTAGGGAGGTGTGAAGTCCACGTTATAATGACAGTGGAGAAAGAACAGTGTTGCCGGGATTGAGATTTCAGGATTTCAGAATTCAGATTTTCAGGATTGAGATTAAATATTCTTCAATATTTAAATATTCTTAAATATTTATCAAGTACCCTTTTATTTCAACACAACTAGTTTTAATTCTTCAAGAACCATTTACAAGTATATAAACAACATTGAGTCAATGCTATAGTGAGGTCCACGTTATAATTTTGTTATCAATTCGGATCTTAATATTTCTAAATTCAAAATTTATAATTGTTTCAAGTGTTTGTGTTTTGTTTCAATGTGGAAATTAGTGAAGAATTGGAAAGTCGCACATAACCTTTATGTGGACAATTTATTTTATGAAATTGGGATGAAAAGAAGTTTTGGACTGTAGTCTGTTTCTTTGTCCTTAAGTTGATTGTAAATGATAAATAAATAATGACATTGGAGAAAGAACAGTGTTGCCGTTTCTCTGCCTTGCCATTGCCTTCTGTAGAGGATAGCTGATAGCTGATAAAGCACAACAGAAAAGAAAGCTCTTCGATTGGCTGATTGTCTTTCAGCCAACTCATCAGGCAATCCGATTTCACGACGACACGGCACAGCACGACAGGATAGGAAGCTCACCCATTGGCTGATTGTATTGGCGTATCGAGAATCAGCCAATCGGAGAGCTTCCTGTGCTGTCGTGCCGTGTCGTGTCGTCGAGAAATCGGACTGGCTGATGAGTGGCTTATAGAGAATCAGCCAATCGGAGAGCTTCCTGTCTTGACGTGCCGTGTCGTCGAGAAATCGGATTGGCTGATGAGTTGACTTATATAAAATCAGTCAATCGGAGAGCTTTCTGTCGTGCCGTACCGTGTCGTCGAGTAATCGGATTGGCTGATGAGTTGGCGTTTCGAGAATCAGCCAATCGGAGAGCTATCTGTCCTGTCGTGCCGTGCTGTGTCGTCCAGAAATCGGTGATCGTGAAAATGGCCATTACTGTATAGGCTACGGATCGCAAATAGCAGTTAAAGCCATAGAATACAGGTAGCCTTGATTCAGAAAGCTTGGGGTTTACTCTTTTTCTAGCTTAAACCACACCCGTCTCCTAAAATTCTCTCATGGTAAAAATGTGTTGGCATAGAGAAAAGATAGCATATCAAAGATAGTTTACAATGGTATAGGGCGTTTATGCTTCAAATTTCAATGTTAACTCAATTTGTTCATTTCCTTGAACCTATGTGACGCTGGTAGTCTCTCATACTGTGCCGTTCTCACACTCTCACAGTAATAATAGACAGTAGTCGACAGTAATCGGCTTGAGTTAACAAAACATCAGCTTGAAATTTGTAACATAAACGTCCTATACCATTGTATATCTTCTTATGCTATCTTTTCTCTTTTCTCTATGCTAATAAATTCTTACTAGCATGAGTGAATGAGAATTTGAGGAGAGGGGATATCCATGAGATATCTTCTTGAGCTATCTTTTCTCTATAGTAGCGTACTCAAGCCGATAGTCCAAGTATTTCATTCTCGTGAAGCTATGTGACGCTGGCAGTCTCTTATACTGTGCCATTATTACACTCTCACAGTAATAATAGACAATAGTCGACAGTAATCGGCTTGAGTTAACAAAAAATCGGCTTGAAATTTGGAACATAAACGACCTATACCATGAGATATCTTCTTATGCTATGTTTTCTCTGTAGTACTCAAGCCGATAGTCCTAGTAGTTCATTTTCGTGTAGCAATGTGACGCTGGTAGTCTCTCATAGGCCTCTTTCACACGATAGGAGACGTGCAACTTGAACACTGAACAGTGTTCTCGTTTTTTTGTCGAAGTACATTGAGTCAAATCGTGTCTTTCACATGGTGACTCCTATCCAGGAACCTCGTTTTGTCACGTCTTTTCCCCTCGAGGCAAGCAGAGGCAAGATCAAAGTATGACTCATCACTTTTTCTCAAAGTCTAACTTCCTTAAAAATATAGATAGAAGATTTCTGATTTCGGATTTGGATTCAGCGACCCCAAATTCTTTAAAGCGTAAGTCCCGTTTTCGAAAATATCCGAAAACAAGGAAGTTATGGCTGTTTTTAATAAAGCTTTCTATTATCATATAATTATACGGTAAAAACGAACAGGTACTGTACTATACAGTACGTAAGTACTCTAGCTATTATAATACAACTTACACTGTATTCGTGTAGGAAATTTGTTAGGTTATTTATCTTGATTTCTGGAAATACCCCAAAATAAGGGAGTAAGATAACTTTGAAAAACCAAAGTTTTCCTGCCAATTGAAGAAACATTAAAATTAGTCTACAAGACATATTATGTCTTAGAATAAAAACGTGTAACAATATCAGATCACTATTCAAGCTATCAAGCTTTTCATAAATTTCATAAGTTTGTGTCGACGGTATATGACATAAAAGGCAAATGCTCGCGCTTGGTCCATAGTTCTACGACTGAGGAATGAGGATTTAGGTCAGCAACTAAAATCGACAAGCCATGATTGTCAATCTTACTCATGATACAAAGCTTTGTACTATGATACATGGTTTTCATTCCGTATCATTCTTTAATAAAAATAAAACAAGATTCCGGTTTCAAAAGCATCAAAGTCGCCAGGCTGGTCTGAGCTATTCATGACTTTTTTTCAGTATGCATTATCAACTCAGCAGTTCTAATACACAGACATCACTACTTGGAATGCCATGACATTTTCTATTCTTTCAATTCCTATTATTACCATAGATCGATTCAGATCAGCACAATGTTTATACTGTATGTTCATAATAGATTTTTCTGATTGTAAAAAGAAATAGTCAATAATTGCTGAGAATTTAGAGTGATATTCAACGATTTGAACCTGATAAATTGGATTGTTGAATGACAATTGAAATTCAGTGAATTTTACTGTACAACATTCCTTTTCCTCCTATTTTATTGGGTGATGAGTGGAGATGATTTATGATTTCATATTTGGATTCATCTTTTCATAGTTCAATATTTTTTTGGAAAACTAGAACTTTTAAAATTAAAAATGTTATGTATAAACTTCTCAGGTGTTCAAAAACTTCTTAAAACCTTTGCCTGTCCCTTTGTGAGGCAGGAGTATTATTATCTTAGTATGTACTATATATCATATGATAATGGAAAGCTATATTAAAAACAGCTATAACCCCCTTGTTTTTGGGTATTTTTGAAAATGGGACTTACGCTTTAAAGAATTTGGGGTCGCTGAATCCAAATCCGAAATCAGAAATCTTCTATCTATATTTTTAAGGAAGTTAGACTTTGAGGAAAAGTGATGAGTCTTAGGTTTGATCAAACGTCGGCATAGTTGTTAGATCTGTCGGCTTATTCGTAAGATCCCCATGTGAAAGTACAGGAGAGCTGCAAAATATGAATATGATCTTCTGTAATATGATATTCCAGGAGCGAGGTCTCTGCCGTGTGAAACTGGCCTATATACTGTGCCGTTCTTACACTCTCACAGTAATACTAGACAGTAAAGACAGTAGTCTACATTAATAGGCTTGAGTTAACAAAACATCGGCTTGAGTTAACAAAACAAAGGCTTGAGTTAACAAAACATCAGCTTGCAATTTGGAACATAAACGACCTATACCATGGGATATCTTCTTATGCTATCTTTCCTCTATGGTATTAACCACCATCAAAAGGAAGACTTGAAAAAATATTCTTCAGAAAAGGCAACATGCAACCCACTCGTCGTACAACGGTATATATGTGAATACTAGTAGTTCTGTGTACACTAGACCTCACGCAGTATATCCATCCATAAGTACCTGATTGAAACTATAGACCTTATGGAAATACAGCAATAGACTGGCTTCTCCACACATCTGTGTAATCACTTGTCAGCTGATTTATGATGAATAATTCTATAGTCTGATTTTACTCTAATATTGGCATATGAAGGAGGCTCCTTTTCCCTTTTATATTATCCTTGAAATGCAAAATTTCCAAATACCTTGTATAACTTATACGTCGACGCGCAATTAAAAAAGGAACATACCTGTCAAATTTCATGAAAATCTATTACCGCGTTTCGCCGTAAATGCGCAACATATAAACATTAAGAGAAATGCCAAACCGTCGACTTGAATCTTAGACCTCACTTCGCTCGGTCAATTATATCCTCTGAGAAAAACAAGTAGCCTAAAACCTATTAGGTACCAGAGGATAGCCATATATATTTGTTATTCTATGCTATTACCTCCCATTTATCCACTGTACTGTAGAAGTCGACTCTGAATAAAATAAGTTTAGGAAACAAGCAGTGAGTTACATTTTATAACTGTCAGTATCAATTAAATGGAAAACATTGATGCTATTCATAACAAATACTGAAGTTCCATTGGTGTCTCCCCACTTCCCGCCTTTCTTGCATATTATAAAACTTAGCCTAATCTCTAAGAAACATCTTGCCTTAAAAGGCAATCAAGGTTACATTGCTAGTTAGGCTCATTCACCGGTTTGCATTTGTTGCTGGCAGGTTAGCCTAAACTTGAACTGGTGAGTGACTCATAGATGAAAGCTGATCATTGATCTCACTGATATTTGATGTTAAATAATGCTTAATCTAAAGAGAAAAATAGCCATTATCTGTAATTTGAAGAGGAAAATAGCCTAAAAGACCCTTGTCTGTGAGCTTTCATTGACCGAGCGAAGTGAGGTCTAAGATTCAAGTCGACGGTTTGGCATTTCTCTTAATGTTAATATGTTGCGCATTTACGGCGAAACGCGGTAATAGATTTTCATGTAATTTGACAGGTATGTTCCTTTTTTAATTGCGCGTCGACGTATAAACAAGGTTTTTGGAAATTTTGCATTTCAAGGATAATATAAAAGGAAAAAGGAGCCTCCTTCATGCGCCAATATTGGAGTAAAATTAGACTATAGAATTATTCATTTTAAATCAGTTGACAAGTGATTACACAGATGTGTGGAGAAGCCAGTCTATTACTGTATTTCCATAAGGTCTATAGTTTCAATCAGGTACTTGTGGATGAGAATACTGCGTGAGGTCTACTGTTCACAGAACTACTAGTATGTATATCAAATAAATAAATTATTAAAACAAAAATTCAACGTAAATCCAAAGGTGGAATTATTTCCATCTGTAAATAATTAGGGGCCGGTTCACTACCTCCGTAAAGAAAGCCATAGTGCATTCGTGTGACGTCAGCACAGGTAGGGCTCTACACCAATAAAAACACTAGCTGATATAGATTAGCTGAAATCAAAGAATTTTTATTGGTGTAGAAGCCCTACCTGTGCTGACGTCACACGAATGCACTATGCCTTTCTTTACGGAGGTAGTGGCCGGTTTCCGAGCTCGGGATTTAGCTAAGTTCTAGACTTTAAACAGCTGGAGTCAGAAAATTGGCTTTCCAAAACGGGGCGTAGTCACAGTTTTTATGACAATCTTTATTTTCTCATTTCTATAATTTATTGGAAACGTTTTTCCTTGACTAAATGAAAGATTCCTAAATATTTCAAATTAGCTGAAACTTTACACTATTTTCCCTTTATTTTATTTTGTGTTCAATTTTCTAGTTTTTCGAATTTTAATTTAAACGTGGACTGCGACTACGCCCCGTTTCGGAAAGCCAATTTTCTGACTCCAGCTGTTTAAAGTCTAGAACTTAGCTAAATCCCGAGCTCGGAAACCGGCCCTAGATGGTTTAGAATAGAGGAGAATAAACATCAGATCAAAGTTTTCCACTTTTTTGTTAATAAATAGAACGACTAGCAGTCAAATTTCTTCAATAAATGAATTTATTCACTCACTGTGACAACGAGATCTTTCGGCAGGTCCACCATCTTCATGGTTGTCTTCAAAGTTTCTACTCTCTTCCTGTAGGAGCCTTCAGAAAATTTTATAATTTTATATTAATCACTGATTTTTGAAGTTGAATGAAATAGGTTCTATAATTTGAAGCGGGAATTTAACCCTATAATGAGGTCGGTCCACATTCACTATAATGTGTTCACTATTATAATGGCAGTGGAGAAAGACAGGAGAACAGTGCTGCCGATTCTCTGCCTTACCACTGCCTTCTATGGAGGATAGCTGAAACCAGTATATCTGATATAATACTGTCATGAACCACAAGGTTTGACATACCCCCAAACATCAGTTCCTTCTGAAGAGAAATAATTTTCTCCAACTTTAAAAACTAAAAGCTGATCAGACAGTTTTGGCTGACAGACTAAAAACGCTGAGGAGAGGTAGAAGTGGGGCTAGCATTCTAGTCTCCCCTCCAGCCAGCTAGTGGAAAAAGCTTTCCACTTTTCTTCTGAATATTTTCACACACTTTTTCATCGCCTACCTCCTGAGACAGACCGAGCTGACCCGTGGATGGACATCCTCTGGTTCTCCATTCAGACCATGGCAAGTTAGGATGGACATCAACAGTATAACAGTATCGTTCCACATTCAATTCATTTTTCAATATTGTTTTGATTTTAGAAATTCCAAATTAATTATAAATGAATTATGCTTTTTAAACTGTCATATAACTTGTTTAAATAAAAAACACAATAATCTGTCCAACACATTTCTGTCTAACGTTTTATAAAATCATTGGCAACAAAGTTTATTTTGAATTTTAAAAATTGATTAAATGCTCAAAATTTCATAACCTTCCTTAATTGTTCTATATTAGAATAGTTATAGCATAACTAATTTTATAAAACCAAAATATGTTAAAATTCACATTTAAATCTCACATTAATTTCTTCATTTCAATAAAATAAATCTGACTCCTAATAAAAATGTTTTTCTTTCAAATTCCAAAAACATCTAGTTGATAATATAAAAAAAAACCAACTGCTTTTGCTCTACCATCAAATGCTACGCAACAACGATCTTACAGTGTTCCCGTCTGGGAACTGGTGGATCGCCCCCTTTTATTACTCTTACCAAACAGGTCACCAATAATTTATTACAAATGATGGATATCACTGTTCAATCAATTTAATGTTACAATATTAACTGTCCATTCTTGTTCGGAATAATCGATTTCAAACAAGTAATAAGTAATTAAAGAAATTTACAGTAATCAATTTGTTATTCGTCAGGAAATTATATTTATCAATCTGTATTATTTTATGGCGAATAAATTAATTTGAATTTGAATAATTTTGAGTAAATCTAAATTTCTAAATAATTTTTCAACCAATCAATTCTTGAATGAAAAAATATTATTTGAAATAATGAATAAATTAATAATATTCAAAATGTATAATTTAATGAGTTCTCATTTTTATTTATTTGAAAATCAGAAAAAATATAGATAGAACAAATTCGCATTCAAAATATACGCCAACAATGTCAACAGCTGATTGGGATGGCTGCAAGATAATACGCAAAGTATTAAGAGTACGCAAAGTAATACTTTGCGCACTAGAGCGGAAAAGTGATTTTTTGCGTTCTGTAATCAGTGCAGGAATGGTCACTTTTCAAGGTAACTGTAGGAAAAATATATTTCTCAATGAGTTGATAATAATTGAGATAGAATATCTCGTTAATTAATTATATTCCTACATTGTTGAAAAATGATCTGGAAATTTTGCGTAGGTGACGAGGTAAGCGCTATCCAAAGATAGTGTATCTATATACCATTCTTGAGCGCTATCAGCTTTGTCGAATGATAGACAAGGATAACAACACCAATGTGAATCAAATGTTGCCATTATAACGTGAACTTCACTATAGTAAAATGTCACTGATTGAGTATTAAAATTATGAATGAATAAGAGATGTTGACAACATCTTATAATGATGACAAAGTCTTATTCATTTATCACCTCAATGGAGAGATTCCACGAAATTTCTGTGCATAGTGTAATTTTATTGAAGTTTGAGTTAAAACACTTTAGAGGTGGGGCTACTCACTTTTCAGCACTGACTACGTTTCGACCAGTTGTTGGTCATCTGCTCACTGAAGAAACTGACTCTTGCTCAAGTTTTAAAATAATTTAGAAAAATAATAATTTTATTTATTGAAGCATTGATGATATTGTACTAAAGAGAGATTAGTGCTTCTTGAGAAGATTATCTTGAAGATCTTAATACTTACATGAATTTAGAACAATACAATACTCAAATATCTTAAATGATAACAATGTATCAGAATCTTTGTAGAATGAATAGTTTATGAAGATCATTGAATAAACTAGTTTTTTTTTAATACGATTCTCAATCATTGAGAATCATCACAATGAGACTGAAATCATTTAAGGATTGACAGTATAATCATAATAATGACTTATATATTTGAAAAAAACATATTATAATGTTCCAATAACATAAATAACAAACGATGTTATTGAAATAAAAATGGCGTAGGCTACCTCTCTCTGAGCACAAGTTATGATATTGCAAACATAGAATAATTTCTAAAAATAGTTTTAGCGTAAACGAAATAAAACGAAAAGAGATACACGGAATAGAAATAGGAAGATAAAAGAGCAATCAAGAGGAAAACTAAGATTAAGAAGAGGAAAAGGAAGGAAGATAGAATAGTTAAGAAAATGGAGGAAGAGAGGAGGATAAACCAATAAAATAGAATGAAAACCACAGGAGAGATTATGTGGGAACGCTATTTTCATTGAGTGATGGGATTCGAAGGTAGTTTATGGCGGGAAAAGAATACAGGAGAGAGAAAATAGAAAAATAGAGGAAGAGGAAAGAAAAAATGAAAAGAAACAAGAGAGATAGAGTGTGAGAGAGAGGATAGTATGAGAGAGTGATGGATGGAAAAGACAAGTCGTACTAGAGATTCGAATATTAGAGAGATGGAGAGGAAGATAGAGATGAAGAACCAACGAGAGGTAGAGAGAGCAAGTGTCTGAGAGAGAGAGAGTGAGAGAGAGAGAGAGAGAGTGAGCGAGAGAGACAGTAGGAGAGAATGGGAGAGAAAGAGAGAAAGAGTGAGAGAGAGTGAGGGAGAGTGAGTGAAGGAGCGACTGGTGCGTAGAGGAGAGAAATATCAGAGATTAGTCAAAACTTGAGATAGAATCATGAGCTAGCATGATTTAGCAACTCTATGCTATTTGTCAGGAATCAGCCACAGATTGCAAGGCTATGCTATCATAGCTATTTTTAGCTCATAACTCATCACTCATGACCGATAGCAGCCGAATAAAAGAGGAAAAAATGAAAAATATCCAAAGAAACGGATGTATTTACAAAAAAAACTTTTAGCACGATTTGGAGAGTGGAGAGGTATGTGGGTGGAGCGAAATACTTGGAAACCAGAGTGTGAGAATCGATAAAAAGTTTGTTGAATCAGTATTGGGAGAAATCAGTATGACTGTGTTCCGGTTTCACAAAAGTGTGTTAACTTTTAATCCGCCTCATCACCCTCGCACAAGCCTACAGCTCATGTGTAAGCATCACCCTCAGCAAAAAAATCCCGATTAAATGCTACCAATCGGAGAAGCATTCTTCTCAGAAAAACCTTCCCTAATTGGTTATCGTGACATTTAATCATGATTAGAATTTGACAGGATTTTGTGCAACCGGGACATACGGAGCTTTAATTCTTAAATGATAACAATGTATCAGAATCTTTGTAGAATGAATAGTTTATGAAGATCATTGAATAAACTAGGTTTTTTTTAATACGATTCTTAATCATTGAGAATCATCACAATGAGACTGGAATCATTTAAGGATTGACAGTATAATCATAAT
Source organism: Nilaparvata lugens (assembly GCF_014356525.2). Taxonomy (NCBI): domain Eukaryota; kingdom Metazoa; phylum Arthropoda; class Insecta; order Hemiptera; family Delphacidae; genus Nilaparvata; species Nilaparvata lugens. Next base: position 61,494,766 of record NC_052510.1, read on the forward strand.
AATGACTTATATATTTGAAAAAACATATTATAATGTTCCAATAACATAAATAACAAACGATGTTATTGAAATAAAAATGGCGTAGGCTACCTCTCTCTGAGCACAAGTTATGATTTTGCAAACATAGAATAATTTCTAAAAATAGTTTTAGCGTAAACGAAATAAAACGAAAAGAGATACACGGAATAGAAATAGGAAGATAAAAGAGCAATCAAGAGGAAAACTAAGATTAAGAAGAGGAAAAGGAAGGAAGATAGAAGAGTTAAGAATTGGAGGAGAGAGGAGGATAAACCAATGAAATAGAATGAAAACCGCAGGAGATAGAGAGAGATTATGTGGGAACGCTATTTTCATTGAGTGATGGGAATCTAAGATAGTTTATGGCGGGAAAAGAATACAGGAGAGAGAAAATAGAAAAATAGAGGAAGAGGAAAGAAAAAATGAAAAGAAACAAGAGAGATTGAGAGAGAGGATAGTATGAGAGAGTGATGGATGTAAAAGACAAGTCGTACTAGAGATTCGAATATTGGAGAGATGGAGAGGAAGATAGAGATGAAGAACCAACGAGAGGTAGAGAGAGCAAGTGTCTGAGAGAGAGAGAGTGAGAGAGAGAGAGAGAGAGAGTGAGCGAGAGAGACAGTAAGAGAGAATGAGTGAGAGAGAGTGAGGGAGAGTGAGTGAAGGAGCGACTGGTGCGTAGAGGAGAGAAATATAAGAGATTAGTCAAAACTTGAGATAGAATCATGAGCTAGAATGATTTAGCAACTCTATGCTATTTGTCAGGAATCAGCCACAGATTGCAAGGCTGTGCTATCATGGCTATTTTTAGCTCATAACTCATCACTCATGACCGATAGCAGCCGAATAAAAGAGGAAAATATCCAAATAAACGGATGTATTTACAGAAAAAAACTTTTAGCACTATGTGGAGAGTGGAGAGGTATGTGGGTGAGGCTTGCTGGGCGAAATACTTGGAAAGCAGAGTGTGAGAATCGATAAAAAGTTTGTTGAATCAGTATTGGGAGAAATCAGTATGACTGTGTTCCGGTTTCACAAAAGTGTGTTAACTTTTAATCCGCCTCATCACCCTCGCACAAGCCTACAGCTCATGTGTAAGCATCACCCTCAGCAAAAAAATCCCGATTAAATGCTACCAATCGGAGAAGCATTCTTCTCAGAAAAACCTTCCCTAATTGGTTATCGTGACATTTAATCATGATTAGAATTTGACAGGATTTTGTGCAACCGGGACATACGGAGCTTTAGTTCTTGAATTATATTTTCATTATATTTCATTTCAGTTGCCAGATGGAAATAATTTTTGAATAGTAGCGCTCATCGAAATTCCATCTAGCTGTTTACCCTGTTGTCAATATTTGTAGTAGCAGAAGTCTTCGGGGTGAATTACAGCATTTAATTTGGATTTTAGTTTAATAAAATAATCATTTTAGTTGGTTTGAGACTGTATGTAATTTTGTCAGCAGTATAATTCGATTAATCTCATTGCATTCTAGGCTTAGAATAATTAAATTATTTCTCTGGAAGTTACTCAAACCTCTTCCTAAATGAACATAGAATAAGTATTTGATTTAAAACTGAGCTGAATAGTATGATTCAACTTAATGATTCAATGCTCAATTGGAAGTGAGTTTTTCTAGTGATAGTGAGGAGTCACTTTATAATGGCAGTATTTTATCAACATTGGTGTTGCTACCTTTGTCTATCATTCAACAAATCAGATAGTGCTATCCTATTCTAGCTCAGCAACAATGTCATATAGTTTTTCAACAATTTAGAAATATACTTAACTAGCCGTCAGGCTCGCTCCGCTCGCCATATCCGTCTAGCCAAGGGGCTCCGCCCCCTGGACACCCGACTGGATCGTCCGAGAATGAGATCAGCAGGCTAGCTTCGCTCGCCTGCATTTTTTATTTGAGCATTTTTATCATATGCTAGGACGATCCAGTCGGGGGTCCAGACTAAACGTCTGGCTAAACGGATATGGCGAGCGAAGCGAGCCTGACGGCTAGTAATATAATAGCTCTGTTTGAAGTAGCAGTGCCCAATCAATTTTTCCGCGATAAATGCATTTCAATCATCAACTTGGTGCCAACCTAACAAAGTCAACTCAACTTAATCCCAACCTGACAAAATTATTAATTTATTTACCAGTTAACAACTGTTTCGAAGAGGTACTCTCTCTAGAGTATAGCTCTATATTAACATATGGTATGGACATTTTTCAATTATAATTAAGAGAATAAGAAGAATATACATGCTAAAAGACGAACTTTAAACCCTTAAAACCACCCTTAGAGTTAAAATATTGCCAAAAGATTTCTTAGTGCGCCTCTAAAGGGCCAACTGAACATACCTACCAAATTTGAACGTTTTTGGTCCGGTAGATTTTTAGTTCTGCGAGTGAGTCAGTCAGTCAGTGAGTGAGTGAGTGCCATTTCGCTTTTATATATAATTATAGATTAACAAAATATTCAATCTTAACTATAAAAATTCATTATAAAATCATTGGAAATTATATTTTCTTGACGATTCAAATATAATTGATTACTCCAAACATCAAACAAGAATGAACAGTTAATATTACATCAGATATATTGGTATCAAAATCAAATCAAATCAAGTTCTATTCAATGATATCACTTACATGACAAATTCCATTAAGAAAATTTTCTCAAGCAAACAGTATTGTATGCAATGATCTGTAATATCATTTGTATAATGTAATTCGTCATGTAAGTGAAATCATTGAATAGATTTGATTTGGTATCAGCTATCCTTTGATTTGGTAGAGAGTTAGTGGGAAGAATACTTCGAATATTCTTTCCAAAGAATGGACATTGATATGTCCAAAGCTCCGCCAATTTATGTAGATGCATAACAATATTATCTATTTTATCTATAGTTATTACAAATTGTTTTTTTTTCATATTATATACAGCTCAATAATTATTTCTTAATTCATATTTTGTAAATTCATCCATAATTTTGCTGTATTGTAAGCTATTGTATATAAGTGTATAAGCCAGTATATATTGTAATCTACATAAATAAAGTACTCAATCAATCAATCCTCTATAGCAGGTAGAGAATCGGAGAATCAAGGCAACACTGTTTTCCTATCTTTCTCAACTGCTATTACAACGTGGACCTCGCTGTAGCAAACACTTAAATAAATATTCATTTCTCAGTTCGCTACACCTTGAGAGCTAAGCAGATGTTGACTTCCAAAAGGATTGGAATAAAAGTGTTAATTACCATCTGCTCTGCACGGCTACAGCTCTTGGCTGATCACCAATAGATTCATACATTCGTGTTACATATTATAGCCTGCATGACTACCCAGTACAGTAATTCCAAACCTGGATACTAGATTCTAATCGTCAATGAGCATGCAACTGAAAAATCCAATTAAGGAAATGTTTACTTGTGAGCGTTGACTTCATGTAAGTGAATTTAATTTCATTACTTTGTTCAGTCATAGAGAAAATATAGCACAAGAAGATATCTCATAGTTTAGGGTGTTTATGTTTCAATTTTCAATGTTAACTCAATTTGACAGTCGTAGTACTTATTTTTCGTGAAGCTTCTATGTAACGATTGTAGTCTCTCATAGTGTGCCGTTCTTACACTCTCACCCCAGCAAATCAGTAATAATAGACAGTAGTCGAACTTGAGTTAACAAAATATCGGCCTGAAATTTAGAACATGAACGTCCCATACCATGGAATATCTTATTATGCTATATTTTCTCTATGGTCAGTTCAGAACTGAGATGTGTTCGCAGAAATTCTGACAGTCATTTGCTATTATTGGTTGGATTATTATTGGTTCGTTATCATTTACGTTACGTAAGTTACATAACCTTTAGACTGTGTATTCAAAATTAAGGTTGAAAGCAGTTTTGGGTAAATACCTGTTGTTTTTAACCTGGATTGTATTTGCATATGAATAAATAAATAAATAAATATTACGACCTTCCAGAAATAGGTTTGAAAATATAAGAATGGATCTTAATGTTTGCCGGAGACAATACTTTTACCTAATAAATTAATCAATAAAATTCCAGACTACCTAACGGAGCATATTAATCGAAATTATGTTACATTGCTTAAAAGAGAACTATTGAATTGATAATTACCAGTAAAATCGAGGACATACTTTTTGAGTGACTTATATTTGTTTCAATAGTATGTTTGCCATCTCTCTTTCTTTCTCTTCTCCTTCTTCCTCTCTTTCTTTTACCCTTATTCCACTTATTCATCATCTTCTTTTATTAAATATTAGACTATATTATATAATTTCTTATTTCATCTTTTGTAAGTTCTTGATAACTCAAATTGAATTTGTATTAGCAACTCTCTTCTGCGCACAGAATTTTCCTTGCAGGTGATTGGTTTCTTATATTTTTGCTGGAATTTTTTTTGTATATTTATTGTTGTTGAAGAACCGATAAAGAATTTTCGATTTGATTTTCAAAATACTATACTTCATATTAGAATTAATAAAATTTGAAATAATAGAACATTGGTTTGTTTAAAACCTCTATAATAGTCATCAGTTTCATGATACACATTTTCCGGGTATATTTCGGGAAAATGTACTGCAAGAAGACAGAGTTTATAGTAGCCTATAGTCGACTGGCAGGTAACCCGTGCTTTAGGCCTACACTGGAGAGAATTTCGTGTTGTAAAATGCCCAGGAAACATTAAAAATAGAAAATTCTCATAAGTTTTAATGGTATTATTCATACTCACTCGACGGGGCTCAGTAGAAATGGTCCAATTAGAACTTATGGGAATTATATTTTCACTGTTCACTGTCACTGTAGTGTGTGAATCCAGCTCTAATCAAATCCAGAAATTATTTATTTATATTTATAGTATTTATATTTTACTAGCCGTCAGGCTCGCTTCGCTCGTCATATCCGTCTAGCCAGGGGGCTCCGCCCCCTGGACCGCCGACTGGATCGTCCAAAAATGAGATCAGCGGGCTCGCTTCCCTCGCCTGCATTTAGACCTCAACGGAACCTCTGTACCGAATTCTGGACCCCCGACTGGATTGTTCAAAATGAGATCAGCGGGCTCGCTTGGCTCGCCTGCATGTATACCTCAGCAGATCCTCTGTACCGAATTTGAACGTATTATGTCAATTTGATCTCGAAAAACACCTGTTACTATATCGGCGTATCTTTGGCGAACAAGATTCTTCCACCTCAGCTAAACCTGTGTACTGAATTTTTTAAATATATTTCCATCAATTATTGAAAAAGGTGAGGAAACGCAGAAAAGCTGAGAAAACGCTAATTGGATAAATTGGTATTTAGGAGGTCCTGGATAATGCATTTCAATCTTCAACTTGGTGCCAACCTAACAAAGTGAACTCAACTTAATGCCAACCTGACAAAATTTTTAATTTAGTTACCAGAACAACTGTTTTGAAGAGGTTCTCTCTATAATTATAGTTCTATGTTAACATATGGTATGGACATTTCAATATTATAATTTTAAGATATTGGAATAAGAAGAATATACATGCTAAAAGAACTTTAAACCCTTAAAAACCACCCTTAGAGTTGAAATATCACCAAAAGATTTCTTAGTGCGCCTTTAAAGGGTACTATAATTCTATTTTATAAATTATTTTGTTGATATATTTGTGTTATATTGCGTACAGTCTTATGCACCACGAACACGCGTCTTCACACTTGTCATCAGTTTATTATATATCTGAGTCTGTACATAAATAGTGATATACAGATATAATAAGCATAGCATCCAATGTGGTACTCACCTTCCTAATACATTATTAATTCGCTTTATGAATTTTATTTGAAGTAGGTGCATTGATCCTTTCATTCATTTAGTATTGTGCATTTATTAATCCATATATTAAGTGAGAAGAGCATGAGACCTTGAATTCAAAAAGAACTTGGAATACTACGCATGGGCGGATTTATTACAGCTATTACTAAATCTAAAAATGTTCAAATACGATTTAAAATTCAGATCCATTAATTATAGCATATCATGTTACAATATGAAATATTTCTTCTATTTTTGGTTTTGAAGCATCTAAATTAAAAATCTACTCTGTGAAAATAATTAAGGACTGAAAATTTTGTGAAGTGAACAACTACAAGACTTAACCTATTTCGGACTATGTGTAACCTTATCTGAATTTGGGAGAGGAATAGCACAAGGTTACTTATTTTTTCTCTCCCTATCATTTTGATGATGTACTTATTGTATGTATTGAGGAATCAATAATTTTTTATTGCATGGATAATGTGTTGCATGGATCCCTCGTTCAGCCCTCCAGCACCTTTGTACTCGCACCACACATCCCTAGACCTCATAACGAGCTGCTATTTTGGCTCGTTCTTCCACAGTCAAGAGAGGGGGCATTTTTAAACTGAAACAAATGAAAATTGGTGTTGAACACAATCTCAAGGAGTGCTCAATCTAACAAAATTGGTTCATAGATTAAGAAATTATAGTTGTATAAAAATAGGGAGTGACTTATCAGACACTCTGTAGTTGTATTAGTGTTTATTTATAGTTTTCTATAAGTTCTAATATTATGATAGTTGCCGGAGAGCTAAGAATTACTAATAGTTGACGGAGAGTTGAAGGATGGAAATTTGACAATAAAGAAGAAACAATACAGGTGAATAAGAATGGTATTTCTTTTATAAAAGCACGTATAAAAACTAAGGAAGGAAGGAAGAATAGATTCTTTCACTTCCTTTTCTAGGGAGGGATATTTCGAAAATTCTTTACTTCTTGATCATCACAGCCAACCCCTCTTCCAACCACTGAGACCACCACAGTTTTGACCTGTTGTACAGGTTTCTCTGTTCTATTATTTCCTTTTTTGATGCATCCCTTCTTCATCTGTCACACTCCTCATTCTTTCCTCTCTCACTCTCTCAAACTCTATTGTTCTCACTCTCTCTCTCTCTGTCTCTGTCTGTGAGGGTGAACAATTGAAGAATAAAGTCTATCTATCTCTTTCATTCTTGAAGACCCCTACCCCTTCTATCTTTCATGGATTTCTCTGTTCTTTCAGCTCCCCTTCTCATTTTCTCTTCAATATTTCCATGATATTCAACTTCCTAGGATTCTAGAAGCTGATAAAAGGAATTCTTGGGACGATCCTTGACTAATATTCTTTCTTATCTAAATTCAAAAAAATGGATGTCTCAGTTCTTTCTCTCCATCACATCTCATCCATAATCAATGCTCTTTCTCTTTCTCTCATAATAAAAAACCAATCCATATCTCTCTTTATCCTTAGTTCTTTCATCCTTTATCACACATTATTTCTCTTCCTCTCATTTGTTTTGATCACATTCCTTCTCCACTTCTCATTCTCTTCTTTGAATGAAAAAGACTAAGAAATTGTCAAAAACCACAGATTTATCGATACTTAGAAAGACCGGTTTCAGTTATACACCATGTCAACTCATCAGAGTGGTGTAATAACCGAAACCGTCTTTCTAAGTATCAATAAATCTGTTGTTTTTGACAATTTCTTAGTATTTTTTATTCAATATGAATAATTACCACAATATCAACTTCTCAACTACACAAAAAGATTCTCTTCTTTCTTTATTCATGTATATAATAAGTACATTATCAAAATGATAGGGAGAGGAAAAATAAGGTAACCTTGTGCTATTCCTCTCCCAAATTTAGATAACACATAGTCCGAAATAGGTTAAGTCTTGTAGTTCTTCAATTCACAAAATTTTCAGTCCTCAAGCATTTTCACAAAGTAGATTTTCAAATTTAGATGCTTCAAAGCTAAACATAGTAGAAATATTTCACATTATTATAACTAGAATGGGAAATATTCAAATATTAAAAATATAATTTTGAAGAACAAATTTAAAATATAATTCCCTCTCTTCATTATTTCACATTCACTTTCTCTCATCCTATCCTCTCTTTATTCTTCTCCATTCACTTTCTCTCATTCTCTTAATCTTTCTTCGCATACCCTCTCATTTCACCCTCCTGACATAATCACCCTCTCCTTCTTATATCACCCGTTTCTTCCCTCTCCTTTTCCCACCCATTCTTGTTAATAGACCTTTCTCTCTCTTTTCTACCTGTATGATTCACTCCTCACACATCTGTTCTATTCTGTTACCTGCCAGCTTGTTGTAGATTAGCCTACTATATAGTTATATTCGTATATTGTTTGCTGTTCATATTATTCACAACTATAGTTATACAACTCTATCAGCTCTAGTTGGCCCAATATATTTATCACCCAGTACCTCTACAAGCCTGTTGCACTTATTGGGATGGTTCTATATCTATATACATAATGTGTTATACAGTTATTATCTTTCGTTCTATATCTATACACATAATGCGTTATACAGTTTTTATCTTTCGTTATCACCTGCACTAACAATACAAAAACCGTTCGCTCTCTCGCGCTCCTATGCGTGCGTGCATAACACAACAGTTGGTGTATCACAGAGTAATAAAAGCGAGACATAGCTTGGGAAAAGTGTATGAAATTGCAGGTCGTTCATTGAGGGTAGCAATAATTCAGGAATTTTTTGACCAATCTCAGAATATTGTATAGAGGTCCACGTTATAATGGCAGTGGAGAAGGAAAGGAGAAAAACGTTGCCGATTCTCTCTGTCTTGTCAATGCAATAGACCAAAGAACTTAAAGATGCATATCTCTTAAGGTCTTTACAATAGACGGTAGCTGATACAGGTCTATACATTGATGTAATATTAACGGTTCACTCTTGTTTAAAATAATCAATTATATTTTATTAAGAAAGAAATTATGTTTTTCAATAATTTCATAATGAATTTTCGTAATTGAAATGAAATTTCCTGTTAATTGATTTATTATTTATTCCACATTGTTAAAAGACAATTTGGCAACAGGGAATTGCGAGAAAGAGAAAGCGCTATCTGCTTTGTTGAATGATATTCAAGGATAGCATTACAGTGCTAAACAAACACTGTCATTATAACGTGGACCTCACTATAGTAGAGTATTCAATGATGTCTGCCATTGAATCAAGGTTCACGTAAAAATTTGCTGGTCATTCATCATTTGAGGACCCAAATTTATAAATGAATCAGAGTAAACCAGAAATCCAAACTGGACCTACTATTCAAGTTTCTGTTGTATGCAGACTTTTTTTTATATTTCTTTCATACACTTTTTCCCGCTAAGAAAGACCAAGGCTTGTGATAAGGTAGGTAAATTATTTACTGGATTCATCTATTTCTATTTCAAATTCAACTTTGAATTTTCAATCCAAAGATACACAAATTCCACTAAGAAAAATAACAATGGGAAAACAAATACGAAAAAAAATTGCAATTAAATGAAGGAGCTGATGATGAGAGAGGAAACCTCACAAAGTAATGGACCCCCACCTTTAGGTGGGTTCCGAACTATACCAAAGGCCCCTGGCTACTAGTATTTGAAAACCATAGCCAACAGAAACTAGGGACCTTCTCGTGATGCGCTGGAAGTGAATTTGATGCATGTGTCAAATTTTCAAATACTGGAGTCAGATTGCATCAAGCAATCCACCTTTGAAACATTCTAAATCAAACCAAAAACCGCATTTCAACAATCTGTGGTACAGCTCCTGTTAGTTATACTAACGTCCGCCGTCCGCTTCTAGCGCTAGTGTCGTGAGGTCACGTGATCCTTCCACTACCTCCCCGCCCCGCACCACTCAGTGGCGGTACCAAGAACTAGAAGTTTGTCAGTTGAGTTTAAGCGTTCGTTGTGTTAACAACTGTTTGCTCTAATAATTTTTTTGTGGTGAATTTTGTGCTCACAAACCAACTATGGCCAACAACCGAGCTGCTAAGAGTGGATTTGCCGCCGAGGCACAAAGAAAGGTAACAGAAATTTGAAATTTTCCTTCCCAAAAAATTGTCAAAATTTGTGACACTTGTCTGCTCTTCTACCTGTAGCCTCGGAGGGCTGAACTTTCGATTACTCAACTGTTGTTACAGAACCGTGAAATATGTTTAGTTTTCAACTGAAAATAGTATTATTGTGTGTTTTTCTAGTATTTAAAGTCATCAGATGTGTATTGTTACATGGTTTAAATAGTTGTCATGCAATTTGGTAACAGTTCAAAGGGTCTCTTAATTGAAAGATACGACGTTGATGTTGTCAATACCACTATATTTGTTCAAAAACAATTTAAAATACTTAAATTTCTTAATAATTGAGTAAATCTCATGTTATGTGGTAACAGTGATCATGGGATGACTTGAGTGAGAATTCACTTTTCAACTATTGTAACAAAAACCTGAAAGTTTTTGGTGAGCTTTTCAATTCAACTAAAAGTAGGAGTTTCATGCTTAGAGTGAGAGTATAATATTGTTCTGTGATAAGATGAAGTATAGATGAATTATCATGTAAGTTGTAAGTTAACTTATATGATTTCTATTCAGATTTCCAGCATTTTATTCATATTTACAGCAAATATGATAAATCAACTTCTCTGTAGAGTGTTTTTCAGTTTTGATAGATAATTTCATGTGTTTGTGTAAATTATACTGCGTATAATTTGAGATTCATAGATTTTTCAGTGTCGAGATTTAGAAGAAATCAAGGGAGTTGCATGTCAAGTTTGAAAAACTAATTTGTTGAACATAAAAGGATGATAATATTAAAGATGAGGAGAAAGAGAAGGAAGAAAGAAGGGTGAGGAGAAGGAGTGGAAGGGAAGATGGAAGGATTAGAAGGAGAAGGAGTGAGAGGGAGGAATATAAGGAGAAGGAGTGTAAGAGAGGAAGAATATCTGGAGGAGAGAAGAATGATGAGGGGTAAAGGAGGGGGTAGAAGATCCTTACAAAGCTGCCGCTTCAAAGATTGATGCAATTATTGCAATTACTTTAATGAACATTATTTTTAATTGAGTCTGAATTTAATTATCCCATACTCATTTTGATGAACAAAATGATTAGTAGTCCTGAATTTTTTGAGTAATTTTCCATAATTATTTGAATATTTTATAGCAGTGGTTTGTAAGGTCAACATAAACTCAGTTTATTCGCATAGCTTTCATTTTAAACGTTTTACGTGCTGAGACATTATACAACGGATTCATAAGTTTATGGTTATAGCATCATATCTGGTCTAATGTTTATCAAAACATTGCATGACAATATATAAGGAATAGCACAAGGTTACCTTATTTCCCTCTACCCATCATTTTGATGATGTACTTATTGTATGAATCAATCATTCAGAATTATTATAAACTTACAGAAAAGTATGAATCAATAAAGAATAAAGAATATTACTATGAACTATGAATCATGGCAGTTGGTAGGAATCTATGAACAATATTGAATTGTAACTTTGTTGTAGTCTAGACGATTTGTTTCTACGTAAATATAAAAAAAAATCACTTGCATTGATGAGAAAATAATGACTCTTTTAAGTGATATTATTTTCTCATCTCATTTTTATTACTAGCTCTCATTATTAGCTCCTCCTAAGGAGTGAACTCTTATAAAGAGATTTCACTCGTTATGAGGAGCTTCATCAGCCTCTAGTCTAGACTACCAGAGAGTTATAATAGAGTAATAACATCTTTTGTATTGTATTTTTGTTAACTATTGGAGATTTCCTAGAGCAATTGAAATATTTTCAAAGCTATTGAAAGATTATGTTTTCTGAGTCATTTCCATTTATACTGTTCATTCCAAAGCAATCTTTTTGCAAACTAATTTCTGATTAACCGATTATAGAGGCAGTAGATTACTCTTATCATGCTAGTATAGGCAAGCTGTTGTGCCAGTAAGCCAGTTCTCTTATCAGTAGGAAAGTATTTCTTCTTCTTCTTTACTTCTTCTTCTTCTTCTTCTTCTTCTTCTTCTTCCTTTTCTTCTTCCTCATCTTCTTCTTTTTTCATTTTCTTCGTCTCCTTCTTTGTTTTTCTTCCTCATCATAATTAACATCATCATCATCACCACTATCATCATAATCATCATCATGTATTTTCTTATTTTTCTTCTTTCTTCTTCTTCTTCTCCATTCTCATCATCATCGTCATCTTCATCATCATCTTGTGTTTTTCTACTTATTATTTTTTCTTTCTTCCTTCTTCTCCATCTTCTTCTTCTTCTTCATCTTCATCTTCATCGTCTTCATCTAAATCATCATCATCATCAATTTCATCATCATCATCATCATCTCATCATCATCATCATCATCATCATCATCATCATCATCTCATCATCATCATCATCTCAATCATCATCATCATCATAATATCATCATCATCATCATCATCATCATCATCATCATCATCATCATCAATCATCATCATCATCATATCATCATCATCAGCATCATCATCATCATCATCATCTATTCTTCTTATTTTTCTTCTTTCTCTTCTTCTCCATTCTCATCATTATCGTCATCTTCATCATATCATCTTGTGTTTCTAATTATTCTTTTTTCTTACTTCGTCTTCTTCTTATTGCATTCAAGCATCTTACGCTTGTATCTTCTTATTGATATTATAATCGATAACAATACAAACTACAAGTGAATACAAGCTATAAAATAATACAGATCATAGTGTACCTGGGATAATTAGGATCTAATTAGGTATCAATTTAGGATCTCTGGTTAAAAAATGTAGAATCCAGTGAACTTGAAATCGAGAGGAACTGAGACTCTGCCGTCGCGACAGTTGTCTTGTAGGCGTCACATGCTCACAGACTGCCGCATTCCTTGCCTGAGTCAATCCGACTTTCACTTTTATTGTCACGTCCTTACAAAGAATTGCGCATGCGCGCAGATGGTTACAGTATCACTACATAACTGCTCAATTTGCTATTTATTGACAAAATGATTATGTCAATATATTCGGCAGAAAAAATCGTATGACTTATGGCAGTATTTGATCAACATTGGTTTTGCTTTCCTTGTCTATCATTCGACAAAGCAGATAGCGCTATCCTTTTCTAGCTCTATAAAGTTGCTATAGATAGTTTTTTAACAGTGCAGAAATATCCTATTATATTAAGCGAGCAATTTCCTTATATTTGTGTATTTATATCTGGTTATTTAATATGTTCAACGGATCTCGAAAACGGTTCTAACGATTTTCACGAAATTTGGAACATATTAGGTTAATGATATAAGAAATCGATTGCACTAGGTCTCATCCTGGAAAACTCGCTGAACCGACATTAAAAGGATAATTCATCATTGGCTGAAACTGCTGTGGATAGTAGAAAAGTGAGTGAGCGAGTGAGTATGTGAAAAATCAAAATATCGCATCCCCGAAATTCATAAGATGACAAATAGCCAGCTGTGGAATATAAACACGATCATTTTAGAGAATTGTGTTCTGCTTATCAACAAATAAAAATAACGAGCGAAGCTCGGTTCCCCGATATTAATTGATTAACAAAATATTAAAGCTAAATTACGAAAATTTATTATTCAATTATTGTAAAATATATTTTCTTGACGAATAAAATACTATTGATTATTTTTAACAAGAATGAACAGATATATTATATCAGAATACCGGTCACTGTATGCACATAATACATTTGTAATAGCTGATTATAGGCATACAATAATTTCAAGAGATATTTCCAACATAACTTGAATCTATATTGAAATCAAAGATAAGTTTTCAATAATTTTTAGATAAGTGAGAAGTGAGCACTTGAAACTATCTGTAAGTTTGAATTGGTGTGTGATGCGTGATGACCCCCTATATTGAAATGAAATATAACTGAAATCAAGTAAAATTATTACAGGTGGTGAGATAATCACAACGTTTTACATCAATATTGACATCACTGTAAATAATGTACGTGGAGAATGAGAAATCAGTTACATAAGAATCGATATCGAGTAGAGAAATGAGGGAAATATTGTTCAAAGGGGAATTGTTTTACTACTAAATAAAACACTATTATTTTGAATTTTGAGAGTTGTCTTATAGCTAAGATTAGATTAATAAGTAACGTGATAATTAATGAAGCTTTTTTCATCTCTACTGTACAAAACTTAGAATCAAATTCCCCAATCCAAATCGTAGAATCTAACATTTAGAACCAAATCGTAAACCCTAACTAAAACCAGAGAAAACATATACTAATGTTTTATGGCATCATTATGTTTGTTTTTCTGGTCCTGCAAAATTATTTTGTTAATATGTGAATATTTCCTATTTTAGTGGTAATAATGTGAAATATCTATTCTATGTTTGATTTTGAAGCATCTAAATTTAAAAATCTACTTTGTGAAAATAATTAAGTACTGAAAATTCTTAGATGTGAACAACTACAAGACTTGACCTATTTCGGACTATGTGAAACCTTATCTAAATTTGGGAGAGGAATAGCACAAGGTTACCTTATTTTTTCTCTCCCTATCATTTTGATGATGTACTTATTGTATGAATCAATAAAGAATAAGCATTCCTGACTAGCAATTGGGAGGTACCGGGTTCGATTCCCGGGCAGGCAACTAATTTTTGGATAGTTCTCATCGAATTTCCATCTAGCTGTTAACCCTGTTGTCAATGTCTGCAGTAGCAGAAGTCTTCGGGGTGATTTACAGCATTTATTTAGGATTTTCGTTGAATAATAATTATTAAAGAATAAATCAATCAATCACAGTGTTAAAACCATACCTGTTTGAAAAATTGAGTTTGGTCAAAGAGAATATAATACTGTACTTAATAATTGTACCTACATTATTTTTCTATGGTTTGATTCAACATTGAATATACAGGACAGTCGTATTGGCATTGATGAATTCTCACAATAAATTAATGATTCATCACTCTTGTGATGATGCAATCAATCCTAAATAGACAACCGATTCATGTTTTTTATTCAATAAGTGCCTTGTCATCACTTTACAGTTCTTCAATTGACTAATCTTCACTTCCTATTGAACTCAAGTTGATAAATCAAATAATTATTCAACTCAAAACTGCATGACTCTCTCCCACCTATGGATAGAATAATGCATTATTCACTAATACATAAATGAAATAATTATAATTAAACGAAAATCCAAATTAATTGCTGTAAATCACCCCGAAGACTTCTGCTACTGCAAATATTGATAACAGGGAATGATCATATAATATCCAAATTAACCTATTTTTTGAACATTTCATTAACAAAATTTGGGAATGGGATAGTTTTGGGCCAAGCCTGTTGTTCCTTCCCAATCATATTTATATGATTTGTGATTGTATCCACAAATGAATAATGAATAATGAACGGTGCTAAATTCAATGTACGAAATGGAATGTAGGCATGTAAATGTATATTATTTGAATGTAAATTTACCTACATTATATGGCTTATCATTATTCCAAAACATTATATTACTGTATAAAGTTTTTTGTTTCGATGATAAGATATTGATTTTTATGTTATTCTACTATTTTTTTGGATTAATAAAATCTTTAACATTCTATTTCAAATTCATGTATTCAATTTTCTATCATTAAATACATTTTGTGAGAACTCAACTGGAATATGAGTTGGGGGTGAACCTTCTTGTTGACAATAATTATCCTTTCGAAATCTAGTTTTTGATAAGGTAATCTCAAGCTAAGGATAACGGTTAACATAATTCATAGATTAGAAATGAAAAATTCTCGTTTAACCCGGTTAGAAAGTCAAAATAAATAATAAATAAATAATAATGTTTATTTCCCAAAAACTAAAACTACAACATCGATTACAAAAATATTAGATAAATTACAATATTACATACAATAGTTAGTTACAAAAGATTCTTATAATGTGTTCTCTACTTGTTCAGTTTTCTGTGTGGAAATTGACCTACTCCACTATGGCGTACCATGTTCTAGAGTAGGTTTTGTTAGTTTTTTTTGTGTGTATTATCAATTAGTTAGTGTTTAGTAAGTCATTAGGTGGTTAGTTGTTATTTGAAATAATGTTTTCTATGTTCTGTCTTCCTTTGCTCATCATAATATGTTATCTATTCACTCAATGAGGTGTCTTATAAGGCCTATATGACTGATTAACCTGAAAAATTTTACAAAATACTAAAATATTTTAATAGATTTAGGCACGGTTTCACAAGAGCTTGTTAAATTAATAATAATGATTGTATGACATGAGATCCAATCAGATAAAGCTTGTCTGATTTGTACTCGTGGTATTCAATCACAATTGAAATTTAATAGGCTTTTGTGCAACCCGGATCTGACAATGTTTCACAGCTAGGAAAGGATAGTGCTATCTGCTTTGTGGAAAGATAGACAAGAATAGCAACACCAATATTAATCAAATACTGCCATTATAACGTGAACCTCACTATATGCTATAGTGAGGTCCACGTTATAATGACAGTATTTGATTAACTTTGATACTACTATCCTTGTCTATAATTCGACAAAGCAGGTAGTACTATCATTTTATAGCTCCGTAACGATGCCAAATCTGTTATTGACAGTGTAGAAATGTAATTAATTAAGGCAGAGAAGAGGTAACACTGTTCTTTTATCTCTATCCACTGCCATTATAACGTGGATATCACTACAGGATCAATCAATCATTAATGCACAATTTAAAAGCTCATCAATAATATCCAAAAATACAATGAATTTTAATTCAATAAGTGGCATGAATTCTCTCTCAATTTCATCAGTCGATGATTCACTAATATTAAACTGTATTACAATTAAAATATAATGACAAGTTGTTGAAATTCTCAGGTTTAGCACTCAACCAATTTAAATTCTACATTCTTTCTGTAATTCACCTTGAACCAGTAAATTGTTTACATTTGCCACCGTAAATTTACATTTGTATAAAAAGCCAGTGGGCATACAATGGCTGAGCAAATAAGTGGGACGATTCTAAAGTCACATTCACTACAATTTGTCAGCTCTAGTTAAACGGGAAGCATTGATGATATTCATTAGGGATACTGAACGAATAAATGAGACGATTCAACAGTCACATCCACATGAAACTGTCAGCTGTGTTGAAATGAGGAACATTGATATTACAGTTCGAGGAATGCTGCCAATTTCATGAGAATCTCACTATAGAATAGTTTGCCGCTTTAGTCTATTTGTTCAGAGATTTGTTTTAGGATTGCATCAATAATAATAATTATGCATAGCCTCTAAATAGCTAACGTGAGTGAGTGCCATTTCGCTTTTATATATTTATATAGATAGAAGATAGATTGGCGTATGAAGGAGGCTCCTTTTTCCTTTTATATTATCCTTGAAATGCAAAATTTTCAAAAACCTTGTATATACGTCGACGCGCAATTTAAAAAGGAACATACCTGTCAAATTTCATGAAAATCTATTACCGCGTTTCACCGTAAATGCGCAACATATAAACATTTAAACATGAGAAATGCCAAACCGTCGACTTGAATCTTGGACCTCACTTCGCTCGATCAATTATAGGTCAATTATAGATAAGCGTATTATTTCATGACATTCGAAGTATTCATGGAACAGAAACAAGTGGATTATCGTTAATATAGTGGAACCTCGATATAGTACACCCAATTATGGTACATTTTTCTGCAGTTCCTTGGATCGTCCTTATAAGCTTTCAACCTTTATACCTCTCAATCTTTCAACCTACATACCGATCTTTCAAACTACATATAGTACACACCGATTTAGTACAGATCTCGTAATATTACATTTTATGATCTGCCCTTGAGATGTACCATATAAAGGTTCCACTGTATCAATACTTGTAATAAGCCTATTATACCTATATTACCTATTACCTATATACATTGGATAAATTCATTGATGATTTTCTATATGATACATAATACCTATAATACCTATTACCTATATACATTGGATAAATTCATTGATGATTTTCTATATGATACATAATACTATAACCTAGTATATACTGATGTGTTTCCTATCAGATGATCATTGGTATCTTATAGGGGAACAATGTCAAAATTTAACACGTGAAGTATAGGGCAAAGTAGATTAAAGAGGTAGATCTGTAATGGGAGAGAAACAACAGCCAATGGCAGTTTACTTGGAGAGAATTCAACCAATCGCAAACTAACCAATCAGAGTGTAGCAGTTCTGTTGTAATGGCGTCAACCAATGGGAGTTGAGTTAGAGAAAGTCAAGCTAACCAATCAGCTTCAATCAGCAACCAAGCTTCAAACTTTCGTGATGTATACATACAATATAAAGCATTCAGGAAGAAAATATTTGATAGAAGAAGCTTGAGGATCTTTGACGTGATCTTATGCATCATGAATCAAGAAATATATCTATCTATCTACATAAATAAAAATGATAATATAAATAATATAAATGACTTGATAATGGCATTGTATAGGCGAAACATGTCGCAGTTGAATAATTTTAAAAAGGGAACTTAAATTTATATTTTTATTCATATTCAAAAGTAGCCCCCCAAAAAATAAATCTATCCATTTATCAAACGCATACACATATCAAAATACAGCAACACAGTCGAACTTGAAATTTTTACATTTGAATAGAGAATAGAATTCCATTGTTTTATAGCTTAGCCATGATGCACATTTATTACTCATTAAATTGTCTAGCTGGTAAATCTATTGTCAAAATTATAGTTGCAACATTGTATTCCTATCAGCTCTTGCTGTAAGTGTAAGCTATCTGAATAATTCAAGATTTGAAATCATGATGAAGAAGATGGAGGAGAAGAAGAATAAGAAGAAGAAGAAGAAGAAGAGGAGGAGGAGGAGGAGGAAGAAGAAGAAAAGGAAGAAGAAGAAGAAGAAGAAGAGAAGAAGAAGAAGAAGAAGAAGAAGAAGAAGAAGAAGAAGAAGAACAACAACAACAACAACAACAAGAACAAGAAGAAGATGTTGATGATGATGATGTAGAAGAAGATGATGATGTAGAAGAAGATGATGATGTAGAAGAAGATGATGATGTAGAAGAAGAAGAAGAAGAAGAAGAAGAAGATGATGATGTAGAAGAAGAAGAAGAAGAAGAAGAAGAAGAAGAAGAAAAACAGATGAAGACAATCGGATGACCTTGACTGTTGATTAGAGCTGTCATAGTAGGTAGGATACTGAACAGCATTTGTATAGTTGACAAAATATTGATAAAATTCTTGTTTCTTTTATCAACACTCTGAGGTAATCACTAATTATAGTTCATTGTTCGCATACCAGCTGAAACTCTACATCAGTTCCACGGTTGTCTATTGTAGTTTAAACCAAACTGTGTCTTGTATTACATTTCTGTTTATTTTCGTTTATGGGTTTTCACGGATGGATCTCAGATTTATTCATCGCCAAAAAATTCAGTGAAATCAGTATTAGCAATGATTCTAGAGTAAATCACTTGCATGAATTAAATATTCATCGAATTCAATGAAATAAAAGAGCATCAATTTGATAAAATGCGGTTCCAATCTACTCTCACATACTGGACGTGTACTCTGGATCGTTATATATAGTAATTTTGATTTGATTTTTATTAGTACTTATAGTGTGTAGGCAGATTTATTTATAAGTGTCAGTTTAGTTTTCGAAACTTCGGTTCTGTGCAGACATTTCGGCTTCAGAAATTACGCTTACCGCATAATTGTTTGATCTCAAACCATATGAAATAAATAATGATTTAAAATACCCCTGTGAATATTTCATAATATGATATGTATTAGATTTAAGGCTGGAGTTAGACCAAACGAACGAATGCTTGTTCAGAACTAAGATTAATAAAAATCTGGATTAACCCAGTTTAAAAGCTCTAAAGCCGTGAGAACTAACACTGGATTCATAGACGTTTGGAGACATCATTTTTATCATGCTTCTCATATATGTTTGGTATGTTTCTGTGTGTTTTATGCTCCAGAATTTGTGCTCTGCCTCTAAGCTTGTTTGGTGTAACCCAAGCCTCAGAAATTGAGAAAAAGAATAGAGATACAACTGTAGTACAAAATTAAGTAGAGATGATAATGTAGAAGTGGTGGTAGTAGTAGAAAAAGAAGAAGAAGAAGAAGAAGAAGAAGAAGTTGTGAGAGAGGGAGAAAAATATGGATGAGTAGAAGAGAAGGAGAAGATCTAAGAGGGGGTGAAGACGAAGAAGAAGCAGATGAAGAAGGAGAAGAAGAAGATGAAGAACGAGAAGAAGTTGTAAGGAAGAGAGAAGAAGAAGAAGAAGATAATGATGATGATGATGATGATGATGAAGAAGAAGAAGAATAAGAAGAAGAAGTTGAGAGAGCGGGAGATAAAGATGGAGTAGTAGTAGAAGAAAAAGGAGAAGA
The DNA here is from genome assembly GCF_014356525.2 of Nilaparvata lugens. Lineage (NCBI taxonomy): Eukaryota > Metazoa > Arthropoda > Insecta > Hemiptera > Delphacidae > Nilaparvata > Nilaparvata lugens. Next base: position 61,515,099 of record NC_052510.1, read on the forward strand.
AAAAGGAAAAGATTTAAGAGGGGGTGAAGACGAATGAGAAGCAGATGAAGAAGGAGAAAAACAAGAAGAAGAAGAGAATGAGGAAAAAGAAGGGAAAGACGAAGAAGAAGAAGAAGGATTAGGAGAGAAGTAAGAAGAAGACAAAGAAAGTCAGTCGAAGCCAGTATGAGCACAGTTCGACAAAGCACAAGAAATGGTATCGGAAACCTGTAGATTGAACAGATAAATTGCCCCAGGGTTTAAAAGCTTTTCAAGCGTGTTTTCTCTTTGCTATTTGGTGGTGCTTTATCGACAAATTGAAAAAGAAATAGAGTGAGAAATGAAGGAGAAATGTGAGGGGAACTAAGAGAGATGACCAGCGAGAAACCAGGTGAAACAAAGACAGAGTTATGGTGAGGAAGGGTAGAAACAGAGCGTGTTGTAGAAAAAATCATTGAAAATTGAAGTGCAGCTCTGATAACATTGCGTGCATCACAGAACATGTCTGATGTCTGTCTATGCTTTCTATGTCGATATCACTGAGCTACGATTTTTTCTCAATTCTTTCTTTTTTCAACCTATTTCTCTCCAACTTGCTTTCCTTCTTTGGATTCGATTTCATTCATGCAGGCGTTCAGAGATCACAATAAGTTAAAGAGGTATAACTATGCCATATTAATCAATATAATATATACTGTAATAGTAATAATTATTAAAAAGTTAATTAATTACCATTACCACAGACAACAGAAACAATATGATGAACTTTGTACATTACTCAGTTCCACAGTGAGGTCCACGTTATAATGGCAGTGTTTGATTAGCAATGGTATTGCTATCCTTGTCTATCATTCAACAAAGCGGATAGCGCTATCTCTTTTTCGCTGTGCTCTGTTGCTAGATCGTCTTTTAACAATGTAGAATTGATAATAATTAATTAACAAAATATTTTATCTGAATTATGTAAATTCATTATGAAATTATTGAAAAATGTGATTTATTGCTTAATAAAATATAATTGATTATTTTAAACGAGGATGAACAGTTAATATTACATCAATAAACCTGTATCAGCTATCGTCTAAAGAGGGCATTGACAAGGCAGAGGTTTGTTAACGTTTTCTCTGTTTTTTCTTCACTGCCATTATAACTTGGACCTCACTATATGTCCTACAGCATGCGAATGGAGGTTGAAAAAGAAGCAGAAGATGATAGGGAGGTCACTGAGGATAAGGAGGATATGGAAGAAAGGGAGAAGAAAGGGAAATGGAGGATAGAAGAGGAAAAAGAGGAGACGAAGAGGAATTAGTAGTTTGGTGAAACGGAGAACGGAAATAATATAACTTCTTTCACAAATTTAAATAAAAATTCAGTAATATCATAGAAAAAAAGAAACTAATAAAGTATTAACCTCAACCTCTCCGGTAAGACTTTCATTTCATGAGGTCGACGCTATAATGGCAGTAGAGGAAGATAGATGAACAACGTTGCTGATCCTCTGACTGTCAATGCCTTCTATAGACGGTAGGTGATACAGGTTTATTAATGTAATATTAACTGTTCATTCTTGTTTAAAATAATCAAATTATATTCTATTAAGCAAGAAATTATATTTTTCAATAATTTCATAATGAATTTACATAATTAAGATGGAATATTTTTCAATTAATTAATAATACTACATTGTTAAAATACGATCTGGCAACAGAGCAAAGCGAGAAAGATATAGAGCTATCCGCTTTGTTGAATGATAGACAAGGATAGCAATACCATTGCTAATCAAACACTACCATTACAACGTCGACCTCACTATTCAATAGTCAATTTTCAAAAGAGAATTTGTCAAGTCAGTTTATAAATTAGATCAGTTGATATCACATTAGATATGCCGGCAGATAATATTATATTAGATATAACAGCAATCCTCTATAGAAGGCAGAGAATTGGCAACGCCGTACTCCTATCTTTCTTGTCTGACATTATAACGTGGACCTCACTATAATAGAGTATAATATTCTCTTTGGTAATAGTTTCATACTCAGGGAAGATTCAACCAGTGAATTTTGAACTAAGTTAATATTACATCAGATATACCGGTAAAAGCTATCCTTTATAGAAGGCAGAGAGAATCGGCAACGCTGTACTCCATCTTTCTTCTCTGCCATTATAACGTGGACTTCCACTATAATAGAATATACTATTCTCTTTGGTGATATTTTCATATCAAGGAAAGATTCAGTATAATTCTCTTTCGTAATACAGTACTTTCAAATTCAGGGAAGAATCAACCAGTGAATTTTTAACTAGGAGTCTGCAAAGTCAGCTCAGTTTCATAAAGAGTTCTTCTCTAGTGGAGGAGTTGTTGAACATTTTCTTGTGTGGGTGTTAGATTCTTGCTAGAACTTCAAAAGTCTCTTATAACAACCACTCCTTTATTCCTTCCAGTATCCTGGCTCTTTCTTCTTCTTCTTCTTCTTCTTCTTTTCCTTCTTCTAATACTACTTCTTCTTCCTCCTCTTCTTCTTTGGCCCTGCTCCTCGTCACCACTTTTCTTATCCTTTTCAAGAGAAACCCACCGTCTGTCTTCTTCATCAACTCATTTCTCTTGCACTTTTTCTTTCTCCTACACCACAATCCACTACGCTCTCATCTTCTCTTTCTATTTTTCGTCTCCTGTTGTCCATCATGAGTGTGTGTGTGTGTGTGTGTGGTGTGTGTGTGTGTGTGTGTGTGTGTGTGTGTGTGTGTGTATGTGTGTGTGCCTTATTTGTTTTTGTGATTATGAGTGGCTGGAGACTGACGTAAGTCTGACCTTGGACATCTAGCATGCTTTTTTCTCCATCCAATCTGACTGTTCCCCAGTCACAATGGTCAAAGACGTCTGGAGAACGTTTCAAGTATTATCCACTCAGTTTCTTTGGAGACATTCCTCGTTCCTTCCATTCTTCCTCCATTCCTTCCTTTCTTCCTTCCTTTGTTCCTTCCTTTCTTCCTTCCTTCGTTCCTTCCTTTCTTCCTTCCTTCCTTCCTTTCTTCCTTCCTTCCTCCTTCCTTCCTTCCTTCTTCCTTTCTTCCTTCCTTTCTTCCTTTCTTCCTTCCTTACTTCCTTTCCTCCTTTCTAACTTCCTTTCTTCCTCTCTTTCTGTCTTCCTTCTTTCCTTCTTCACATATCCTTTTTCTGAATTTGTCAACAAAATGTTGTTCACAAATAATTCTTTTCAAAAATGTAGTTGTCAATTTTTCCTGTAAAAAAGTCCAATGTTGCTGTGCCTTTTAAGAAATTGGCAACAAATTTCCCAAATTTGTTGAAACCTTAGTTGTCAACCCTGGTGTAAAATGTTGAAATCTCTGATGTAAAGGTGACTGAAACGTTGAAATACAGGGTGAAATGAATGTCATCTACATTTTCTATGAAACAGACTCCAGTTCTGATAAACTCATAGTATATTCATTGACTCCATTGTGATAATATCAAATGATCAAACTCACATGATTTGTGTTTGTTAATTTATAACTAGGAACATTTTATAATAATCTCATTACTTGAAATGATCTTCCATGATCTGTATAATTTTGTTTAAGAAAACTTTGATGCGAGTTATTACAATTACATCCATAGTTTCCAGTTCTGCTAGTTATTGATAAAAGAACACAATTCTCTAAAATGATCGTGTTTATATTTCACAGCTGGCTACAAGTCATCTTATGAATTTCGGGGATGCGATATTTTTGTTTCACATACTCACTCGCTCACACACTTTTTTACTGTCAACAGCTGTTCAGCCAAGGATGAATTATCCTTTTAATGTCCTTCAGCGAGTTTTCTCAGGGATGAGACCTAGTGCAATCGAATCTTTATATCATAAACCTACTATGTTACAAATTTCGTGAAAATCGTTAGAGCCGTTTTCGAGATCCGTTAAACATAAATAACCAGATATAAAAATATCCAGATATAAAAAAACCAGATATAAAAATAACCATATATATATATATATATATATATAAATACAGAAATTGCTCGCTTAATATAATAGGATACTTATTAAACGAAAATCACAATTTCAGGGAATGTTATTTACATGCTCTATGAAACATACTTCGGTTCTGATCATCGATCTATATATACTAACTTAGTATATATAGACTATGATGATAGATTAACTTATAAACCTACTAAGTTAGTATATATAGATCGTTGGTTCTGATAAACTCATGGTTATTATCCAGTAACTTCTTAGTTTCCAGTTCTGATAGGTTACAGTATTCAAAAAGGATGTCCCACGAAAAGTGTTACAGCCGAAATCCATACATTCTACATTGAATTTGCTACCAAAAATCTCTAGTAAAATGTTCTTGTATCGATCTTAATTGATACTTAAAGATATCCCACTGGCAGCGCTAAAAGCGCCGTGGTTATGATCGTTTTCAAGATCTACAGATCTTTCTATATTTTTGAAAAACGTCAATAACTAGAAATCTATCAGTAAAAATTCCAATGATAGGGTCAGGAATAAGAAGGAATTTCCAATAAGATTCGTATAATATGTTCCATTGTTTGACGTTTTTAAACTTTTTATGTGCGTTCAAACTGTTTGTAATTGTGGTTCAAACTTGACGAATATACTTTCCTCAACTTTGAATGTTCTTAAATAGTTGGAAAACATCAAACAAAGGAACAAATTATATGAATTTTATTGTAAATTTCTTCCTCTTTCCAACCATATCCTTAGAATTCGTTTTCGACTGATAGTTTTCTAGATATAGAGGTTTTTCAATAATCTAGAAAAATCAATAGATCTCAAAAACTAAGCTGGATATGAGGAAATTCACAGGATATTTGTTGTTGCAAATTTTATGTAAAATCTATGGTATCGGCTGTTACACCTTTCGTGGAACATTCTGTATACTCAGTATACTCAGTGACTAGTTCAGTTTCCGCTATTGACTCCACCATCTCTGATAAATAGAAATGTCATGCTTGACTCGCCAAATGACTCTGTAGAAAGACTCGATTCGTTTAGGCAAAATAAATGATCGAGCAAAAAGACTCTATTCGTTTCGTCGCTGCTTTTTGTACGCTGACAGTGACTCAGCGTCTACATTCGTTGCATAGGCTTATGGTGCTTCTTGACCTTAGCTAAAAGGTCAGATTAGCTCAAGCGTTTAGCTTGTCAATGGGAAGAGACCTTCAAATAGTTTTTGTTCATATAAACACTGCTAGGTATACTGAAGTACTTTTGATTCTATTATTTTACTAGCCGTCAGGCTCGCTTCGCTCGCCATATCCGTCTAGCCAGGGGGCTCCGTCCCCTGGACCCCCGACTGGATCGTCCAAGAATGAGATCAGCAGGCTCGCTTCGCTCGCCTGCATTTTTCATTTGGGCATTTTTATCATATATTAGGACAATCCAGTCGGGGGTCCAGACTAAACGGCTGGCTAAAAGGATATGGCGAGCGAAGCGAGCCTGACTGCTAGTAATATAATATTCCCAGGATTGAAGTAGCAGTGCCCAATCAATTTTTCCGCGATAAATGCATTTCAATCTTCAACTTGGTGCCAACCTAACAAAGTCAACTCAACTTAATGCCAACCTGACAAAATTATTAATTTAGTTGCCAGTTAACAACTGTTTCGAAGAGGTACTCTATCTAGATTATAGTTCTATAGTAGTCTAACATATGATATGGAAATTTCAATTATAATTAAGAGATTGGGAGAAGAAGAATATACATGCTAAAAGACGAACTTTAAACCCTTAAAAACAACCCTTAGATTTGAAATATTGCCAAAAGATTTCTTAGTGCGCCTCTAAAGGGCCAACTGAACATACCTACCAAATTTGAACGTTTTTGGTCCGGTAGAGTTTTAGTTATGCGAGTGAGTGAGTGAGTGAGTGAGTGAGTCAGTCAGTCAGTCAGTCAGTCAGTCAGTCAGTGAGTGCCATTTCGCTTTTATATATATAGATACGTTTTGGACTTCTCAGGTTATCGAGGATAATTCCAACAGTGAATAATCGAATATTGGGAAGAGTCTTTGGAGAAAAGATAGCTTAAGAATATATCTCATGGTAATTGGTCGACAATTTGTAATATAACCCACATTTCCTGTAACTTGACAATTTGTAATTCTAAACTCTGTCAATAGATGACAGCATCAGCTGGGTGGAGATTTCAAATAGCAGTGTTGTCGATTCACTTTATGAATTTATTGAAATTTAAAAAAAACTGAGAAATTAATGTTCTTTACAAGTTACTGATCATAGGCTTCCAAGTTTTCAGTTTGTCAACTTTTTAATTAAACCCTTGCGGAGCACGGGTTACGTGCTAGTCATCAGTAATAGATAAAATCACAGAGTAATTATAATTATTATCAGATGTTTTTCCAGGATGAATAATAATTATCCTTTTAATGTCCTTCAGCGAGTTTTCTCAGGGATGAGACCTAGTGCAATCGAATCTTTAGTTTGTATAATTCATTGAATAATTAGCATTACCGTCATTTAATGTAAATTAGTGTATAAGCCAGTAAATATTGTAAAATACATTAAAAAAGAAATCTAATCTAGAAATAGAAAGAAAAATAAAAATCTCAGTACCCTTTATGAATTTAATCACAACATGTTTCGGACATTGATGCCATTTTCATTTCTATAAAAAGTAGCCCTATACAGAAAAGAGATAAATCTAATCTAATCTAGGGTTGTGTGGCAGAGAGGACCAGGAGTCCTAACTCAGCCCTAATAAAGACATATAATCAATCAATCACTCCCTCTCTCTCTCTATCCACGAAATTTGAAATTCTTAACTATAATTTGAAATTCCAACTATAATTTCTATTGAATGCATGTTCTATTACATTTGAATCAAGTGTATTCAAAATTAGCAATTATAATTTCTAACTATAATTCAAAATTCTTAGATTATAATCGAAATTCAGTCAGTAGACGGCATCGTACGCTGGGTAAAATCATAGAGAAACGAAATCTATAGATTTCGATTTAGTTCATCTCTGGTAACATACTTCCAACTCCTCTCTCTCTCACTCTTGTTTGGTCGACAATTTGTAATGTAACTCACATGCAACTTTACAGTTTGTCATTCTAAGCTCTGCCAATAGATAGCACCATCAGCTGGGTGGAGATTCAAATAGCAGTGTTGTCGATTCACTTTCTGAATTTATTGAAATTTAAAAAAAACTGAGAAATTAATGTTCTTTACAAGTTTGATCATAGGCTTCCAAGTTTTCAGTTTGTCAATTTTTTAATTAAACCCTTGCGGAGCACGGGTTACGTGCTAGTCATCAGTAATAGATAAAATCACAGAGTTATATATATAATTATTAATCAATTACCAATTGATAATTTATATGGTATCTAATTATAAAAAAGAAATTATTCTTTTCTTTGGCATTTCGATTCAATGCCTGAAACACGATATTTTATTAGCAAATCTACATTGTAACAATGCCAGCAATAGCTCCAAGATTATTGTTGTTGTAACAAAAGTAGGCTAATAACTGGAGAGAATAAAAAAATGCCATCAATGATGTAACAACGTGGATTCGCCTTGGATAATACAGTAGAAAAGGATGGAATTCGCATTGGAGAATACGGTAGACAAAGATGGAATACGCCTTGGAGAATACGGTAGACAAGGATGGAATTCGCCTTCGATAATTCAGTAGACAAGGATGAAACAATCGGACAGTAGTCGTGAAAAAATGATTGAAATCGATATCTTTTGTGGACTGGGCCTTGGTTTCAGTGGATGGTATTTGATATTTTATATGCTCCCAAGATTTGTTTCAACATACATTGGTTATAATGTTGATTGTGGTATTGATACCTAGAGATTTCGAATTACTTCACCAACTTCAAGATATTGGAGATTTTCATTTGTTATTAAACTTACCGTATTTATTGTTAGTACTATAATATGTATCAAATGTATCCTTATAATAATTAATACTGTAGTACAGGGGTCTCCAACCTTTTTTATCCAAGGGCCACATTGTTAATTCTTGGGAGGCTTAGAGGGCCAATAACAAGGATGTACTTGGAATTTGACTTATGGGGACACACACGACGGGGGATTTGGGGAGTGTAAAATTATTATATTTCCATTAAAATAATATGAGGAGTTTTAAGTAGGCTAGGTTTAATTAAAACACAGGAAGAAATAAACCAATTCATTTGATTTCAATACAAAGTCCAATTTATTGAGTTTAAAAAGGTCATAAGAAAACTTGACAATGCATGAATTTAGCAAGTTAAACAAAATTATAATAACTTATTTATAGTAATAAGACAACTTGACAATACACGAATTCACAGAAAGCTACCAAGCTATAAGAGAATACTTATTTTTAGTGAGAAGATTGCATTTCCTTTCCACTTGAAATGTCCGCTCATTTAGGATCAAACTTTGTGGTTCCGATCATTAAAATGGTTTTCAAATGTTCATCTGACAAGGAAGATATGTATTTGGATTCAACAAACTTCATTTTTGAAAATGTCTGCTCACACTTGTATGTAGATTCAAAAAGAGAAGACATAGCTTGAGCATGGTTTTTTTATGCTTTTAGAGTCTTTTTCTGGGAGAGACATGTACAGTCCGTGCAGACCATTTGCTGATATCTAGCAATGGTTGATCGCTGCTTGTTTACAGCTAATTTTACACTTGTTAAGAAATGGAGTGACTAGTAAGAGAAGAGTACTGAACTCACAGTTGTTGTCAAAAATGTGTATAAATATATATTTTAAGAATATATATTTTATATGTAGCAATAACTCTCGGCGGGCCGGACAAAATCTATCCGCGGGCCGGATGTGGCCCGCGGGCCGTAGGTTGGAGAGCCCTGCTGTAGTACATCCATAAATCGTCTATATCACTATATTTTATAAAGTAGGGAATGAGAACTAACATGTACAGGATAGGTATTACTAATTGTAGGAAAAGAAGAAGAAAGAGAAGAAGAAAAAGAAGAAGAAGTAAGTGAAGTTATGACGCATTATCACTTGTAAACTACTGAACTGATAAACTTGAAAATAATGTAAATGCAATTACGTCATCTGACGATGGTTAAATTTATTTGAATCTCTTGTAACTGACGCTGGTCCAAGGGCTCAACCATATTAGGCGTTTTCACACCAGTCTGTAGGACAGGAAGCTCTCCGATTGCTGACTATCAGCTGATTCCCGAACGCCATTCCAATCAGTCAATAGGAGAGCTTTCTGCCCTGCTAACTCGTCTAAAAAAGCCTGATGAACGCCTGATATGGTCTCGCCCTTATTCTCACCCTCATTTATCATTAAAAACTGACAATCAACGGAAAAAGGAGTCACAGAAATTAGATTTAACAGACTTTCAACTAATGGTCGATTTCAACAAAATATGTCTAAACGAAACCAGTTCTTGCACAGATGAGATATAGGTGATAAGAGTAACATAATTATGATATTTAGTTGAAGAATCTTATCATATCATCATAATAATAGAATAATATTAGTCATAATCACACGTAAAGTAAGTCCAGTGTTGTGATCTGTATGCTTAAATATGGTCATGGAGATAATACAAGACGAGCATGTACGTTTAAGGTGCTCCTCACAATGTCTGGGAAATGATGGAGGAAGAGGAGGAGGTGGAGAAGCAGGAGAAGATTATGATGATGAAGAAGAAGAAGAATAAGAAGAAGAAGAAGAAGAAGAAGAAGAAGAAGAAGAAGAAGAAGAAGAAGAGAAGAAGAAGAAGAAGAAGAAGAAGAAGAAGAAGAAGAAGAGAAGAAGAAGAAGAGGAAACAAGGAGAAGAAGACGTTGTATGAGAAGGAGGACTAGCTGAAGAGGGAACAAGAAGAAGAAGAAGAAGAGGAACAAGGAGAGGAAGGTTCCAAGAAACCGGTTAACGAACCGCGGCGGTCATTCCCCAGCTATAAGAAGTTGGAGATAAGAAAGGAAAAATGAAATAAAAATCGAAAAAACCTACTTAAGAATGTAAGTTGGGTACCAACGTACTTATAAGCTGCACATCGTTCACTACTCACACACTGTAGCCTACTACCATTTAGAGCAAGGTCAGGAATTACACACACACACACACGCATGCATCATATACAACATATTATGCTCTCATTCTTCCACTATAGCCTACATGTATCTGCTATCACTCGTTTCTTTTCTCTTTCTAACACATTTGTCCTCTTTCTTCATGTTTTTTAAGATTGTACCTCAACAATTTATAGGTTGTAACCTCTAGCTCATGTTAGTAATTCTCTTATCACTACTTCTTCTTCTTCTTCTTCTTCTTCTTTTCTTCTTCTTCTTCTTTTCTTCTTCTTCTTCTTTTCTTCTTCTTCTTCTTCTTCTCTTCTTCTTCTTCTTCTTCTTCTTCTTTTTCTCTTCTTCTCCTTCTTCTTCATCTTCTTTTTCTCTTTCTTCATCTGCTTCTTCTTCGTCTCCAACCCCTCTTAGATCTTCCCCTTTATCTTTTTCTTCTTCTTCTACTCATCCTTATATTTTTCCCTCTCTCTCTCAACTCTTCTTCATCATCATCATCGTCTCTTCTTGCATCTTTCTCTTTTCCTTCTTTTCTAACACGTTGTCTTAATATTCTTCCCGCTTATTCTCTCATTTTTTCTTTCTCTACTTTCCCTAGCTTTCGTTATTTCTCTTCTGACTTCTTCTTGTTCTAAGTTAAGTAAAGTTGAGTTGAGGAGGATTCTAGTTAAAGTTTAATTCAGTTGAGGAGGCTTCAAGTTAAAGTTGAATTGAGTTGAGGAGGATTCAAGTTAAAGTTGAGTTGAATTAATTTAAATTCAAATTCAAAATTCAAATTCTTTTATTTCTGCATAAATACAATAACAAGAAATGTCTGTATATCGCAGTCGTCATAAGTACAAAGTTCAATATTCGAGTAGGATTCAAATTAAAGTTAACTCGAGTTGAGGAGGATTCAAGTTAAAGTTAAATTCAGTTGAGGAGGGTTCAAGTTAAAGTTATTTTGAGTTGAGAAGTATTCAAGTTAAATTTGAATTTTGTTGAGTAGGTTTCAAGTTAAAGTTAAATTCAGTTGAGGAGGATTCAAGTTAAAGTTAACTTGAGTTGAGGAGGATTAAAATTAAAGTTAAATTGAGTTGATGAATATTCAAGTTAAAGTTAATTTGAGCTGAGGAGGATTCAAGTTAAAGTTAAATTCAGTTGAGGAGGGTTCAAGTTAAAGTTAATTTGAGTTGAGAAGTATTCAAGTTAAAGTTGAATTTTGTTGAGTAGGTTTCAAGTTAAAGTTAAATTGAGCTTAGGAGGATTCAAGTTAAAGTTGAATTCTGTTGAGGAGGATTAAAAGTTGAAGTTAAATTCAGTAGAGGAGGGTTCAAGTTGAATTAAGTTGAATTGATTTGAGTAGGATCAAGTTAAAGTTAACTTGAGTTGTGGAGGATTCAAGTTAAAGTCAACTTGAGTTGAGGAAGATTCAAGTTAAAGTTAAATTCAGTTGAGGAGGGTTCAATTTATGTTAAGTTGAATTGATTCCAGTAGGATTCAAATTAATTCGAATTAAGTTGAGTACAAACTCCATCACACAGTGTTGATACATTCTAAACTTCAAATGAAACAATCTCAAAATTTCACCACGTTTCAAAACCCGCCAGTTCATTGAACCCATGTCTATAAAGCTGATGAAAACTGTCCATTATTTCATGAATAAACACATAACGTCAACTCGACTGCATCGTTAACTTTATTTCAAAGTTGAGTGGCGTCTTAACTGGAAATCTTGATGAGTGATTGACAAGGATGGTGGATATGTGGAACAAGGACGTTCAACCATTGAGTTTACTATCCAAGTGAACCAAAGCTTTAGGCTGCAAAGTAATATGTCAATTGCATGACAATAAGTGCCGGTTGCACAAAAGCCGGTTAAATTTTAATCGTGATTAACTCCACGAGGACCGATCAGAGAAGCCGTCTTATCATAAAGGCCTTCTCTGATTGGTTCTCGTCGAATTAATCACGGTTAAAATTCAACCGGCTTTTGCGCAACCGGGCCAAAATCTGAGAAATAGAAGGAATAAGCCATGGTTACATCAAAGTAACTGTCTTGAAGTGAGGTCCACGTTATAATGGCAGTGGAGGAAGATAGGAGTGCAGAGTTGCTGATTCTCTGCCTTGCCATTGTAAGGCAATGAATATTCAACTAATTTTTCAGTGAAGATAGAAAAATTTTCTCAATAACTTATTTCTTGGTGGAAATGATTCCCACATGAGCTCTAGTGCATCTCCACTTTCTTGGTGAGGTCTACAATAGTGAGTTCCACGTTATAATGGCAGTGGAAAAAGATAGGAGAAAAACGTTGCCGATCCTATGTCTTATCAGTCAATGGCTTCTATAGACGGTAGCTGATACAGGTTTATTGATGTAATATTAACTGTTCATTCTCGTTTAAAATAATCAATTATATTTTATCAAGCAAGAAATTATATTTTTCAATAGTTTAATGAGGACCACTTTATAATGACAGTGGAGAAAGATAGGAGAACAACACTGCCGATCCTCTGCCTTCTATAGATGGTAGCTGATACAGGTTTATCGATGTATTATTAACTGTTCATTCTCGTTGAAAATAATCAATTATATTTCATCAAGCAAGGAATTATATATTTTAAATAATTTCATAATGAATTTTCATAATCAATATAAAATATTTTGTTAATTAGTTATTAATTATACATTGATAAGAGACGGTCTGGCAACAGAGCAAAGCGAGAAAGAGATAGCGCTATCCGCTTTGTTGAATGATAGACAAGGATAGCAATACCATTCTAATCAAACACTGCCATTATAACGTGGACCTCACTATAGTATTTAATAAAAATCTGGTGTGGCGCACTCACACAACTTTCCTTGCCGTTATGAAAATTGATCACCTGACGCTAGTGTACGCGCATCTCAAGTCTACTTATAAACAAATATCTGAGCCAGTTGGTGACAGGACAATAACGCTGGAGACATACGAGGTCTCAATAGAATCAACAGTTGCCAACAGTTTGCAATTGGATAATCACATTTTCTCGAATTTCAAGCTTATTTTTAAGTTTAGGTAGAAATGTTACTCAACATTAATTGTAGAGATTTTCATGCTCAATCTTTTCCATCTGAATTTTTTTGTTTAAATTGTATCTGAAACCTGATAATTGGGAATCTAAAATCAAACTTTGCATAGATGGGGCGGAGCTCCTGAAATTTTTACAGATATGGAACTTGTGGCAGTTGATAGAGCTTATCACTAACTATTCTAGGTATAAATTTAATCAAAATCGTTGGAGCTGTTTTCGAGAAAATAGCGAAAAACCCTGTTTTTGACAAAAATTCGACATTTTAGCCGCCATCTTGAATTGCATTTGATCGAAATTGTTCGTGTCGGATCCTCATATTGTAAGGACCTCAAGTTCCAAATTTAAAGTCATTCCGTTAACTGGTAGATGAGATATGGTGTACACAGACGCACATACACTCATATACACACACACACACACACACACACACACACACTCATACAGACGAATACCCAAAAACCACTTTTTTGGACTCAGGGAACCTTTAAACGTATAGAAATTTAGAAATTGGGGTACCTTAATTTTTTTCGGAAAGCAATACTTTCCTTGCCTATGGTAATAGGGCAAGGAAAGTAAAAATTGAAAATAACAGTACCCTTTTCAACTTTTTATTTATTTCTCACAATATGTTTTGATTTTAAAGTAACTTTCATTTTAGATAGAGTTCCTTATCTTGTATGAATTTTTCACAGCTTGATTCCATTACAGTCTCACCAAAACGTCAAGATCTTCTGCTGATCTCTTGCAAGATCTCAGACCAAACTCTCATAGCATTAACCTTGGTTATTTTGCACCCAACGACTTAAAAAACTAGTATGTGAAGCATACTGTAAACAAAGTACTGAGTGCATGTTTGCTGATGGAAAAATAAACAGAGTATATTTACTTTTCAGTCCAAGTTCAAAACGAGCTTACCGATACGATTACGGTAAGACACGACACGATTACGGTCCGATACGATTACAATCTCTTCACAGAGCATACAGAGACATCTTTGTTCCCTTGTGAAGATTGGAAAATAAGTTGGAGAAATCGACATTAATGGAATTAGAGTTGTCGGATGACGTGGAATATGTCGTAAATGACGTCATAAGTGTACCGATACGATTACGGTACGACACGACTACGATCTCTTCACAGAGCATACAAATACATCTTTGTTCCCTTATGAAGATTGGAAAATAAGAGGGAGAAGCCGACATTAATGGAATTAGTTTTGTCGGATGACGTGGAATATGTCGTGAATGACGTCGTTAGTGTACCGATACGATTACGGTACGACACGACTACGATCTCTTCACAGAGCATACAGAGACATCTTTGTTCCCTTGTGAAGATTGGCAAAAAACATGAGGGAGAAACCGACATTAGTGGAATTAGTTTTGTCGTATAACATGGAATTTGTCGTAAATGACGTCATAATTTTACCGATACGATTACGGCACGTCACGACACGATTTCCATCTTTTCACTGAACATATAGAGACATCTTTGTTCCCTTGTGAAGATTGGCAAAAAACATGAGGGAGAGAAACGACATTAATGGAATTAGTTTTGTCGAATGACATGGAATATGTCAACATAAATGACGTCATTCAGTCCTCTGACATTGAACAGAAACTATGTTGACAATTTTACATAGCTCCAGCTCTTCAATGATCAAATAAACCTTGGATTAGAACTGGAATGTACATTACTTGAATAACGTGGAGTGTAGAACTCCAGGGAGTCTATTGATTTATGGGAGAGTGTTCATCATAAAAAAACTGAAAAAATAGTGTATGTACAGAGTAGATTAAGTTTGACGTTGACATCTATCTGAATGAGGACTGAATTCAATTTTTCAACTCTACTTGAAATTAATAGGAAGACTGGATATTGAAACACAATAGAATATAATTTGTATTTTAGAATATTATCACGGCAAATGTACCAATAATTTAAAGAATATTTTCGAACTCGTGGCTGGAGCTCAAGGCTTCTTTTCCCAGCCACACCAATGTATATTAGTTGATAAGTGTTATTTTGTAAATTTCTAGTGAATTGGTAAATAAATAAAATAAATAAATAAATAAATAATACAAAGTATGCTTTTTTTTATAACAACATGACTAGTTTCAACTCCTCAAGAATTGTAATTAGTTGTGAACCAATCATGTTGTAATAAAATAAAAGGGTACTAGATTATATTCTATTGTAGTGAACAAGACAAACTATTTCGGACTATGTGTAACCTATCTAAATTTGGAAGAGGAATAGCACAAGGTTACCTTATTTTTTCTCTCCCTATCATTTTAATGATATAGTTATTGTATGAATCAATAAATAATTGTTTGCAATACTTTCAGTAACCCTAAAAATAAGAGTGAGTGCCGGTTGCACAAAAGCCGGTTAAATTTTAACCGGGATTAATTCCACGAGAACCAATCACAGAAGCCGTCTTTCCAAAAACGCCTTCTCTTATTGGTGAAGTTAATCACGGTTAAATTTTAACCGTCTTTTGTGCGATCGGACATGAGACTGGATATTGTCCAACCACAGATCTATTAAAACTCGAGATACCGTTTTCGGTTGTTACACCTTTTATCAATCTCTGGTAAACTGAAACTAAAGAGCAGTATCTATTGAAGCAGCCGAGCACCGTTGTTGGTGAAAGCCGTGACCTGTCAAGGTGAACGTCTGCTATTGGCCCAAACAAGCCCCTCCCCAATTAGCGGTTCATACAAACGTTTCAAAATGGCGATTCAAACAGCCAACACATCTTGTGATTTTGTGTTCAAAATGACATACTAAATCGATCCCAACCAAAAATTTCATGACAGGTATTTTGGCACTAGACGTACACTTTAGCCCATTAATGAAATGAATGATTCTACAGATGAAAATGATGTACTCGAATTGAAGAAACTATAAGATCCAAGTGAATTTTTCTCTCCAAATCATTTATTTGATTTTGAGATTTCCTGAATAAATTAATGTATAGAGAATAGCAAGATTTATCATCCATTTAAAAAGGTTATTTTCAGTGCTGAAATTCTAAAATATGACCCAAATTGGCAATAAATCTTCCGCAATGCTTGACCTTGACCTACTATTGGTTCAGAGAATTATATCTCAACACTGTGGTGTACAACGCTGAAAAAAATGGAAAAATGCATCAGATAATTTAGAGATTTCATAATTCAATCATTGAAAAAATATATTCTCTTGATGAATAATGAATAATTGATTTTTTTATTATAAGACTGAACAGTGAATATTACATCAGATATATCGGTGTCATCTATCCTCTATACAGAAGGCAGAGAATCGGCTACACTGTTCTCCTATCTTTCTTCACTGCTATTATAACATGGATCGCACTATACAGTAACACAATTTCTCAAAAATGATTCCTACTATTTTTTATCAATGGAGCTACAGCTGATACAGTATTGAGGTTATCGTATTTCTCTCTAATTATTCAATTAAATGGGTCAAATTCCGAGAAGGCGTGTCAAAGACCTCACGGCTGCATTCCGTTTACATTTGAAGTTTTGAATAATAATTTTATCAGTAACTTTTGGTAATGTACCGCCTAATTACATGTGTTTTGTTTCTTCTTTGTTGAAGTGCTGATAGGAGACTGTTTATTACTTGTACTTTTGTGAGAATGCCAGCATTCCATATTATATCAATGCTTCCTAGCACTTGAATGAATTGAACAACTCTGACACTCTGACAGTTCATATTGAAATCTCACTACAGTATATCAATTCCAAATATTGTACTCTTGAACAATAATTCAAATGTAGTAACAGATGTTATCACAAACATGTATAAAAAGTAAATATAAAGAAAATAAAAATCTCAGTACCCTTTTTTTTAAATATTTTATCACAACATGTTTCGGACATTTATACCATTTTCAAGTGATATGGATTAAATAAATAATACTACTGAAGATTCTTATTTTGATAATATGTTTATTTATTTAATCCATATCACTTGAAAATGGCATAAATGACCGAAACATGTTGTGATAAAATATTTTAAAAAAAGGGTACTGAGATTTTTATTTTCTTTATAATTATTTATATTACAAGTAGCCCTATACAGGAAAGAGATAAATGTATAAAAAGCTATGTAGGAAGTTTCTAGATGAGTGATTCAATTTCAACAGAGTTATTTGCATTATGAAGATGGACTTAACATCATCAAATAATAGAACCCTTTCTGAATTTGCCACAGAATACAGAGACAACGTTTACGAAAATGGATCACAGATAATGTTGAGGGTATTTCCATAGAGAAACAATAGCATAAGTAGATATCCCATGGTATAGGGAATTTATGTCGCAACTTATACTGTTATCTCAAGCCGATTATTGTCAATTTTTACTGTTTTGTTGGGGTGATAGTGTATGAACGGCACAATTTGAGAGACTACCAGCGTCTCACAGCTGCATAGGAGAGAACTACGTGAACTATCAGCTTGAAATAACAGTAAAAGTTGCGACATAAACGCCCTATACCATGGGATATCTACTTATGCTATCGTTTCTCTATGTTATTACCCAGAGTAATATCAATAATAATATCAAATATTGAGGGAAGAACTTAGAAGATAACGAATTATTATTGAAGAAGAAGAAGAAGGCGGCTTGGAAGAAAGAAAAGGAGAGGATGATGAAGAAGTAGAAAAATATTAACAAACAACACTTTAAATACAGTAGTAATGTTATCACATAGCTAATAGTGTGAGATGGATGTATAAAAAATAATTTTAGGTGGTTTTCAAACCTTCAAGAAGTGATATTCAAGCTCATATAATAGAATAAACAATCAACATAATGTATAGCTATTTTCAGCTCATAATGATAACCGAGCAGATCTCAAAGGGTGACCTAAACAACAGGAGTACCAAGTCTTCCTCATATAATATTGTCTTGACTGAAAGATCTGGTTGGATCTATAATTTTCACAAAATTCAGTGTTTCTAAACTTTTTCCATAGTTAGGCCCGGTTGCACAACAGCTGGTCAAATTTTAACCGTGATTAATTCCACGAGAACCAATCAGAGAAGAAGTTTTTTTGGAAAGACGGCTTCTCTGATTGGTTCTCGTGGAATTAATCACGGTTAAAATTTAACCGGCTGCTGTGCAACCGGCACTTGAAGTGTATATTAAAAGTTGAACTTTATCCAGGATTCCTGTAGAAATTCCTGTAAACTGTGAATTGTAACCCGAAATTCAGTGTTTCTAATCTTCCTCTACAGTTGAAATGTATATTGAAAGTTTAACTCTCTCTAGGACTCCAAAAGACATTCCTGAAACCCGGAAACTTGTCATCATGTGAAAATTTGATCAGGTATTCGATGAGTTTATTATTATGTAAGGACATCATTGGTCCATCGTATCGATGAAACTGAAAGTTGCATTTCTCGTTTTTCAGCCAAGTTTACAACTTTTTCAACCTAATTTATCTGATGGCAAACAGCCATAAACGGACAAAACGTCCACCGTCTCTAAAACATCAAGTTGTGTTACATAATTCGATGCTGAAAATTGTCTCGTTTTACTTCAACAAATCACGGGAGTATACTGACAATCATCTCATTTTATTTTAACAAATCACAAGAGTTATCCGTGGTCTAGTGGTCTTGGTATAGTGATTGCGTTTCAGTCTAGAGGTCCCGGGTTTTAAACCCTGATACGAACTAACATTTTTAGCAGGTAACACCCGTGTTACCAAGCTGTCAACAAGATATCATTATCGTCAGAATTATTGCTAACATTCGGATAGGCACCAGAAGTAGAAGAAGGAACTCCCGTGTTATCTATCGGAAGGACATGTTAAATGTCGGTCCCGTCTGAAGTATGACAGTTGTAAGGCCCATTAACGACTCAAATTAATATATATTCAGGCGAGGTGGGACCTTCCCGCAAGAGACTCCCTCACCAATACGAATTTTCTTCTACTTTCAGGGAAATATTGCTTTACAGACAATTGCACTAAACTCGATTCACAATAAAACTGAACATTTGCTTAAGGCTTCTTTAGGCGTTTACCTACAGTGGGTAACTACTTGCAATATGTTATGCAGTCAACAGTTGAACCTAATTTAATTAGAATCAATTATTTAACTACAGTAATGCTTGTATGACTCCTCCTTCTCCTGTCTGTCTATCTTCTTTCTCCGCCTTTTCCCTCTTTCTCATATTCATTCTCATGTTCTCCTATTTTTCCTCCTATCCTCCCCTCCTCCTCCTCCTCCTCTCCTCCTCATCCTCCTCTCCTCCTCCTCCTCTTCCTCCTCCTCCTCCCCTCCTCCTCCTCCTCCCCCTCTTCCTCCTCCTCCTCCTCCTCCTCCTTCTCCACCTCCTCCTCCTATCCTCTTCCAACTCCTCCTCCTCCATCACCTCCCTCCTCTCTTCCTCCCTCTATCACCCCCTTTTCTTCCATCATTAATTTACAGCTTATTCTATCAATTTTCATATCACATTCGTGTTTCCAAAATAGGTACTTATTGCAAAATATTAAACTATACTGAATAATTGAATAAATAAATAATAAATATAATGGAATCAGAGATTATATATTTTACCAATCCAATTGCAATCAATAATTGATTTTAGTCTGTTGATTCTCACCGTCCAAATCATTGTCAACAGCATGAATAATGTAAGAATGTATAGAATAAAGATATCATAAATGATGAATTATGAAGATACTGTATTGAATAAATATTGTAAATGGATTAAAGGAGAATAAATACCTCAGTCCACAGAATAAAGATCAAATTAGATCGTTTTTCATAGCCGTTTTCTCCATAATTTTTTATTTTAAATATCGTTTCTACTATGTAAGCTAAATCCATTGTTGAAAAATACGGTATTGAAGTCAATAATGTATCTCAGAAAATAGGCTAAAGGTCTAACTCTGTCAGAGTCGAGTCAGTTATTTCATCTCAATATTAACGTCAACTAAATAGTAAAATAATAATTATCAATCGAAAATACCAATTAAATACTGTAAATGAAATGCATTCATTCAATTAGCATTCGAACAAATGCAACTTCAAATTTATTTCCATCTGTAAATAGTAAAATTTCAATTGTAATATCAAAAGTAACTCCAATGTCTCATTCTTTAAATTATGGAGAAATATCACAACATCTCTACCCATACAATCAAATTGATAACTTCAATTTAACAATCCTGTTTCAATAACTTTCATTTAATAATTTAACTTCAGTAATTTTTATTTTAATCTCATTCTGCCTCCTATTTCATTGAAACATTTAAAATCAGTCAGTTGTGCACAAAGTGTGTTTTCTTCTCTCCTTAGCATACTGGGAACTATTTATGCAGCATTTAAGCTTGATAACAAGTACTGAAACCGCA
This sequence comes from Nilaparvata lugens, assembly GCF_014356525.2. NCBI lineage: Eukaryota > Metazoa > Arthropoda > Insecta > Hemiptera > Delphacidae > Nilaparvata > Nilaparvata lugens. The sequence goes on from NC_052510.1 coordinate 61,535,578, forward strand.
AATGCAGTATTTTCAAGGTCGACTGAAATGCATTCTTATCAACAGGGAAAAACAAAGCTGGTTGATAGGTTTGACATTTGGATTTGAAGATTTTGAAAAGAATTACTCTGTGATCTGTTTACTATAGTGAGGTCCACGTTATAATGGCAGTGTATGATTAGCAATGGTATTGCTATCCTTGTCTATCATTCAACAAAGTTGTGCTATCTCTTTCTCGCTTTGCTCTGTTGCCAGATCGTCTTTTAGCAATGTAGAAGTAGTAATTGATTAACAAAATATTTCATCTTAATTATGAAATTATTGATAAATATAATTGTTTGCTTAATAAAATACAAAGATTCTGTAACAATGTAGAAGTAATAATTGATTAACAAAATATTTCATCTTAATTATGAAATTATTGATAAATATAATTGTTTGCTTAATAAAATACAATTGATTATTTTAAACGAGGATGGACAGTTAATATAACATCAATAAACCTGTATCAGCTACCGTCTATAGAAGGCATTGACAAGACAGAGGCAACGTTTTTCTCCTATCTTCCTCCTCTGCCATTATAGCGTGGACCTCACTATAGATTAGGATGTTCACAATCAAACTGTGAGAGAAGGATAAAATATAGTAAAACCGATAATAGAACAAGCTTGATTTCGGAATCAAATTTTAAATTTTAAGTGATTTGAGTAGAGTCAGAGGATACTTATAGCTTTGTCTTATTGAGATTGTTTTATTCTATGGTAGAGTGTAGAGTTTAAAATTTATAGGAAGTGAACGATCATTGGTTAAAGCTGCGTTCGTACCAAAGTTGTCAACAAAATGTTTTTCACAGCTAGTTTTCTACAATAAAGTTGTCAATCTTGTTGTAGAAAACTAGTTACTGTTCTCAAATGTAGAGCACCAAAAGTCGTCAATTTTTCGCCCAGAGAGTGTAGTTGGCATGGACTTGTAGATAAGGAACAGAAAAATTGTCAATTTTTTGTTGAAAACCAGTTTCTGTTCTCAAACGTAGAGCACCAAAAGTCGTCAAATTTCTGCCCAGAAAACGTAGTTTGCATGGATTTGTAGAGGGAACATTTCGTTGGCAACTTCCTCAGTGTTTCCCACACTGAGTGGGAAACAAAAATTGTGTTGAAAACAAGAATATCTGCAAGTAGACGAATCAATGTTGCTGTACTCCTCAAAAATTGGCAACAAAGTGAGCTTAGTCGGCATGGACTTGTAGAGAGAAGGGAACATTCAGTTAGCAACATCCTCACTGTTTCCCACACTGAGTGGGCAACAAAAATTGTGTTGAAAACAAGGATTTCTACAAGTGGACCAATCAATGTTGCTGTGCTTTTTGAGAAATTGGCAACAAATTGCCTCAATTTGTTTGAAAATCAGCTCAGTTGACAACTCTGGTATAAACACCGCTTTAGAATAACATTTTTGGAATGCAGAGAGCATGTAAACAACATTCACGGAGGGGGATCTTGCCCAGAGAGAGTGAGAGAATGAGAGAAAGAGAGTGAAATTAGGTCATGAGGGATGCTGTGACGATGGCGGGGGCGGCAGGGGGGTAATAAAAGGGATAGGGGAGCATTATTGATTTGACACTGAGACCCACATTGCTAGAGCGCTTACAGAGCGCTTACCCTGCTTTAAATGCTTACATAAACTTGTTCACATACATGGGATCGATATCAGAGATCATTCCATGTTTGAAAACACTGAGATTTTGAATACCGTTAGAGAAAGTAATCATATTCTAAACCCACGATATTCATAGTTCTTGTTGACCAATATTTATTGATTTATTCATGTCAGATTGAATTATTGAGCTGTAATTATTAGTCCTTGGCTTGATTTCCTTATTGAACCCCATTAAATTATATTGAACTCAACATAACATTAAGACTGTTTATTCTAAATTGAGGTTCAAAGCATTTATTTTTAATTTAAATTCAAACTTACTTGTTCTTTGCACAAATTCATAAATACAATCTAATTATAGAGTACAGTACATCAATTCCTATAGTGAAGCCCACATGATAATGGCAGTGTTTGATTAGCAATGGTATTGCTATCCTTGTCTATCTTTCAACAAAGCGGTTATCGCTATCTGTTTCTCGCTTTCCTCTGTTGCCAGGTCGGCTTTCAACAATGTAGAATTGATAATTGATCAACAAAAAATTTAATCTTGATTATGAAAATTTTGAAAAGTATCATTTCTCACTTAATAAAATATAATTGTTTATTTTAAACGAGGATGAACAGTTAATATTACATCAATAAACCTGTATCAGCTACCGTCTATAGAAGGCATTGTCAAGACGGAGGATCGGCAACGTTTTTCTCATATCTTTCTCCACTGCCATTATAACGTGGACCTCAATATAGATTCATTTTTCATCTTATTTATTTATTTATTCCTCATTTATTCATTTTATTCATTCTTTTTACAATGAAGCACAGATCGGGAGAGAAAAACTAAGAATACCTTGTACTATTTCTCTCCCAGATTAAGGCACCATTAAATGTCCAAATGAGGTTAATTTTCAAATCAAAAACAAATAATAAGAAAACAAAGATATTGTCGAATTTGATGTTGTCGCATGCGTTGGTTAACTACGTGAAACCATGGTTCTGTTTTAAAGTTTTTAATAAATTTTTAGTGAAATTCGACAATATCTTTGTTCTCTTATTATGGAGAGATTTCACATCACCATCACTTCTACTAATTTTACAAAAACAAATATTCCCAAATCAGCTCTTAATATAAACATATCACGAACTCTAAATAACCTCAAGACTGTTTATTCTACAAATAAAGGTTTAAACCATTTTTTTTCAAATTCAAATTAACTTGTTCTTTGTACATCAATTCCTACAAATTCATCATTAAAATAATGATTTATGTGACAATCAATGGAAAGTTGGCCCATCTCTTGAACTGGTTATCTGAAAATGTTGCTATTATCAGTTATTCTGCCAACTGTTATACAGGAAGTATGACTCATGACCACACTTGAAAACATGTACTTCAATCACATTTGACTGATAATGGAGTTGCAATTGTTTTAAATCAAATCCGGTCTATATGGATGATAGCTGGCTGAATTTCTGCTAACGAATTACTCTATTTCAGCATAATATCACGACTTTTTGTATGAAATTCATAATTATTGTCTCATATTCTTACAGTCTTAATGATATTGTCGATTATTCAGTTTCCCTATTTCCCTATTTCTGTATTGTAGACAGTCTTAATTATATTGTCGACAATCTTGAACAGTTGAAAATTTCTGTTCTCAATGAAAGGGATTTTCGTAATGTGTATGTCATGTATTGTAGACTAGCAGGTAACCCGTGCTCCGCAAGGGTCAATTTTTAAACTTGACAAACTGAAAACTTGTCATAATGAAATCTTGAAGAATCGAAAATAGGACTATAACCATCCTCGGTTGAAATCTCATTAAGAGACTACAATATGCAAAATTTCAAGTTATTCAGTCCAGTAGTTCAGACGTGATGACGCGTCAAACATAATTTTCCTATCCCGTACGTGTAAAAGCCAGTTTTTTCCTTTATTATAGTATATCATTGATAGTATTCCTTTATTATTGATAGATCATCGATAGTGTTATGTAATATGTGTCACTTCATATGCGACTGTCGCCTCAGTAACTACATTTTAGCGCTATAGTTTTGTAATCAATTTTATATCACCATCTCAAACAGGTTTAGTACCTCGAGATGCAAATACTCAATTGGCATTGCATTTTATTTTGTAATAGTATTTACTCATGTTGTAAAATTTGTATTGCTTTTATTATGTATTTTTTAAGATGTTGTAATTTTATATTTCTGCCAATAAAACATTTTCATTTTCATATATTGTAGGTGAATATAATGCTGTGGATAGTAATAAATATTGTGATACCGAATAAAAATACTAGATATTCACAGTACAATAACAGATTTATCAGAGATTGAGATACCGGTTTCGGTTCTTACACCATTCCAAAACCAGCGGAAACGAAACCGGTGAATCGATTTTTAACGAATCTTTGGTTGGTCAATTTCTAGTATTTTTATTCAGTATAGATAACAATCACATATCACCTCCACAGCTATTCAGAACATATTTTGATACCTAATGATACTCCATATTCAGGGAGAATTTTCACCTCATATAATCTATGAAGAAAACACGATATTAATCTATACTATAATAAAAAGAAAGAACTGGCTTATACACGTACGGGATAGGAAAATTATGTTTGACGCATCATCACGTCTGAACTACTGGACTGATTAATTTGAAACTTTGCATATAGATTCTTAATTTACCGAGGATGGTTATAGGCCTATTTGAAGTTCTTCAAGATTTCATTACGTCAAGTTTTAAAATAGACCCTTGCGGAGCACGGGTTACCTGCTAGTCTTCTATATTTATCAATTTTTCTGGCCTTGTTTGTATGCCAGTAATTTATTTTAAAATACTAGTAAATATTTCTATTGCAATTTGTTTAAGATCTCCAAAAACCGAGTTCCAGAAAAATATTTTCAAGTGACCTATCTACTAAGAGTAGTCATAAATACAATGTTCACATGATAAATACATCTCAACTGGTGTAATATGTCGTTTAATATGTTTTGGTAATCTAGTTTTAAATGTCGCTTCTTTGAATTTCCAAAATTCCCTCTCAAAATACTCTCTGAAGTGATAAATCTCCCATTAAGCTTCCATAAATTTCAATGTGATTTCCCTGTATTGAGCTCACTTTCACTTACAAATCTATATATCTGAAAGAAACATTCAGTGAATTTAAACGTTGAATATTCTAGAACATTACTCAACAAAAATATAAAATTGTACCAGTTTAAAGAGACCTATAAGCTTTCATAAATTCCGATGTGTTCACTTTCACTTACAAAAAGAAACATTTAGTAAATTTAAATGTTGAATATTCTAGAACATTACTCAACAAAAATATAAAATTGTACCAGTTTAAAAGAGACCTATAAGCTTCCATAAATTCCGATGTGTTCACTTTCACTTACAAAAAGAAACATTTAGTAAATTTAAACGTTGAATATTCTAGAACATTATTCAACAAAATATAAAATTGTACCAGTTTGAAAGAGACCTATAAGCTTCCATAAATTCCGATGTGTTCACTTTCACTTACAAATCTATATATCTGAAAGAAACATTCAGTGAATTTAAACGTTGAATATTCTAGAACATTATTCAACAAAAATATAAAATTGTACCAGTTTAAAAGAGACCTATAAGCTTTCATAAATTCCGATGTGTTCACTTTCACTTACAAAAAGAAACATTTAGTAAATTTAAACGTTGAATATTCTAGAACATTACTCAACAAAAATATAAAATTGTACCAGTTTAAAAGAGACCTATAAGCTTTCATAAATTCCGATGTGTTCACTTTCACTTACAAATCTATATATCTGAAAGAAACATTCAGTGAATTTAAACGTTGAATATTCTAGAACATTATTCAACAAAAATATAAAATTGTACCAGTTTAAAAGAGACCTATAAGCTTCCATAAATTCCGATGTGTTCACTTTCACTTACAAAAAGAAACATTTAGTAAATTTAAACGTTGAATATTCTAGAACATTACTCAACAAAAATATAAAATTGTACCAGTTTAAAAGAGACCTATAAGCTTTCATAAATTCCGATGTGTTCACTTTCACTTACAAAAAGAAACATTTAGTAAATTTAAACGTTGAATATTCTAGAACATTATTCAACAAAATATAAAATTGTACCAGTTTAAAAGAGACCTATAAGCTTCCATAAATTCCGATGTGTTCACTTTCACTTACAAAAAGAAACATTTAGTAAATTTAAACGTTGAATATTCTAGAACATTATTCAACAAAATATAAAATTGTACCAGTTTAAAAGAGACCTATAAGCTTCCATAAATTCCGATGTGTTCACTTTCACTTACAAATCTATATATCTGAAAGAAACATTCAGTGAATTTAAACGTTGAATATTCTAGAACATTACTCAACAAAATATAAAATTGTACCAGTTTGAAAGAGACCTTGTACCGTAAATAGATAAAATATTGAAAATAAATCGAGACGTGTCTAATCCCTAGCAAAATATTTGTTCAGATCGAAATAAAAAACTGCGGAAGTAGTCGTAAAAGCAAAATAAAACTGGAGTCGAAAATATTTTTGTGTCAACATGTAGTAAAAGAAATTTCGGTTACGGAGTTTCCACAACGTTGGCTTCAAAGTGAAAAAATCGATTGATTTTATTTCTTAAGCAACATTCACGTGAAATATTATTACTGCCACACTTCAGTGGAATGTAGACTTGAGTCGGACTAAATTTTGACATTTTTATTGCCCGAACTCCGTGACTGGATTTAGAGCTTGTAACATTTTCGGAGGGACTCAGATGAAGTACTATCGTAGCCTACTGCTATATCACACACTAGATTTACAACTTGGTACATTTTTGGACGAGATGAAATATACTAACAACATTTCAACTTTACTTTCGAAAAATCCATGAATCCTTCATACCTTCCGTAAAAGTACTGAGTCAAAGTTAAGTAGTGGACGTGGGTAGAGAGGAAAAGTAGGTTTCCCAGTTAAAGTTTAGCATATAATCATAGAGAAACAATAGTGTAAGTAGATATCCCATGGTATAGGGAATTTATGTCACAACTTTTACTGTTATCCCAAGCCGATAGTTCACATAGTTCTTTCCTATGCAGCTGTGTGACGCTGGTAGTCTCTCAAATTGTGCCGTTCATACACTATCACCCCAACAAAACAGTAAAAATTGACAATAATCAACAGTAATCGGCTTGAGATAACAGTAAAAGTTGCGACATAAATTCCCTATGCCATGGGATATCTACTCACGCTATTGTTTCTCTATGGTACAAGTCACTTATCCAATCTATATAAAGATAACCACGAAAGCTGCGTTTACACCAAATGTTGATGTAAAATGTTAATAGCTTGATTCTTTTACATTTCTATTAGATTGAACGGAACTTGACAAACACATATTTCATCATGTGTATGATAAGTTATGTTCAATCTAATAGAATCTATAAGGATTAAGTTATTTACATTTTGACAATTGGTGTAAACGCAGCTTAAGTCAACAATTTTACTACTCTAGATTTCTTATTCTATAGTCAACCGCACGAAAGTAGTCCGATGGAAATTGGAACGGCTGAGTACCTCCTCCATAGCTTTTGATTGTTTAAATATTTGTCTTCTCAGTTTCAGTTTATCTGTTTATCTTCATTATCTGTTTCATCTTTTTTCATTCTTTATTGATTGATACAATAAGTACATCTTCGAAATGATAGGGAGAGAAAAAATAAGGTAACCTTGTGCTATTCCTCTCCTAAATTCAGATGAGGTTACACATAGTCCGAAATAGGTTAAGTCTTGTAGTTGTTCACTTCACAGAATTTTCAGTCCTTCATCTGTTTCTTCATTTTCTGTTCATCTCCATTATCCTCAGGTTATCTGTTCATTTGTATCTCTTTATCTGTAATAATCATTCAAATATTATTTTATGTGCTTTTGAAATAATATATATTGATAACTTTTTATTGTTAAAATTTGTCTTTTCAGTTTCAGTTTATCTATTCATTTGTATCTGTTTATCTGTGTTACAACTTGTCTTTCCAGTCTCAGTTGTTCGGTTCGTCTTTATCTGTCGATTTGCTTCTGTTTATCTGTTATCATTCAACTGTCATTTACTTTGTTTTTTTCTAGAAATAACACTATATTCATATATTTTATTTATTTTCAGATCAACAGCAAGTACAGCGAAGAATTGGCACAGGAATGCTTAGAATGGATCAAGAGTGTGACCAATGAGCCAATCAGCACAAGCGGGGATATGGACAATTTCTATGAAATACTCAAGGATGGAGTCCTACTCTGCAAGTGAGTAGAAAAAATTATTGATCAAATCTGTAACACAGATAAAAGATAGTATACGAAGATATCTCATGGTATAGGGCGTTTGTGTTCCAATTTCCAATGTTAACTCGTCAAGCCGATAGTCCTATAGTGAGGTCCACGTTATAATGACAGAATTTGATCAACTTTGGTTTTGCTATCCTTGTCTATTATTCGACAAAGTCGGTGGTACTATCCTTTTCTAGGTCCAACACGATGCCAATTATTATGTTTTTGACAGTGTAGAAATATAATTAATTAATGCAGAGTATCGGCATCGTTATTCTTCTATCTTTATCCACTGCCATTATAACGTGGACCTCACTATAGTAGTTTTTCGTGAGGCTATGTGACGCTGGTAGCATAGAGAAACAATAGCGTAAGTAGATATCCCATGGTATAGGGCGTTTATGTCGCAACTTTTACTGTTATCTCAAGCCGATTATTGTAGATTTTTACTGTTTTGACCGGGTAAGAGTGTATGAATGGCACAATATGAGAGACTACCAGCGTCATAAAGCTTCACAGGAAAGAACTACGTGGACTATCAGCTTGAGATAATAGTAAGGGCCGGTTTACGAGCTCGGGATTTAGCTAAGTCCTAGACTTTAAACAGCTGGAGTCAGAAAATTGGTTTTCCAAAACGGGGCGTAGTTGCAGTCATTGTCATAGTCACGTTTGAATTAAATTTTGAGAAACTAGAAAATTGAACACAAAATAAAATAGAGAGAAAATAGTGTAAAGTTTAAGCTATTTTGAATTATTTAGGAATGTCTAATTTCGTCAAGGAAAAACGTTTCCAATGATAGAAATAAGAAAATAAAAACTACGACTACTGTTATAAAAGCTGCGACTACGCTCCGTTTTGGAAAGCCAATTTTCTGACTCCAGCTGTTTAAAGTCTAGGACTTAGCTAAATCCCGAGCTCGGAAACCTAAAAGTTGCGACATAATCGCCCTATACCTTGGGATATCTACTTACGCTATTGTTTCTCTATGCTGGTAGTCTCTCATACACTCTCATCCAAGATATCCCATGGTATAGGGCGCTTATATTCCAATTTTCAATGATAGCTCAAGCCAATAGTCCTAGTAGTTTTTCGTGAAGCTATGTGACACTGGTAGTCTCTCATACACTCTCACCCGGCCAAATCAGTAATAATAGACAAGAGTCGACAGAAATCGGCTTGAAATTTGGAAAATAAATCCTATACCTATCCTATACCATGGGATATCTTCTTATTCTGTGTGGGACCCATGGGATATCTCTTCTCTATGTCTATATTTTGAATTTTGTTGAATAATGTTCTAGCATAGTCAACATTTAATTCAACTGAATATTTCTCTTGGATACATCATTTTTGTAACTTAGTGAAGGAAGACCACTTTGAAATTATTTGTGTGAGACTGCTCACTTCAGAAGAAGTGAGGAGGTTAGGGAGTTAAGGAGAGAGATAACCGATTTATGAAGATGTAGAAAGAGAAAATGAAAGATGGAATGATAGTTCTTGAACAAAAAAAGTTTGAAAGTGGATAAACAGGAAAAAACTAAATGAGAAAAGGAAATAGAAGAAGTAGAGGAAGGAGAAAAAGTGAACTACAAGAAATCAACTGAGCATTGATAACACTCATTTCAAGCATCGAAAAGAGCAGCCAATCACAAGCAAGTTCCATAGTTTGACACCTACTAGGACACGCCTCCAAACTCCCCCTACTCTCTCCTGATTGATCGACACTTCCACAAGTGACTGTTTTCGAATTTGGCCACTAGATAGCTCCAGGTGCTGGATTGAAATAATATTCTCCTTCTCCGATTGTTTCCAAATACTCAAAACTTGATTACCGACTTAAAAGAAACTTGAAATATTTTTTTTCAACTGTGAAAAAATAAGAAGAAGAATGAGAATAATAATATAATTTTCATTCTTCAAAATTAAATTTTCAATATGTGAGTATTTCATATTTTAGTTATAATAATGTGGAATATATCTTCTATGTTTAGTTTTGAAGCATCTAAATTTGAAAATCCACTTTGTGAAAATATTGAAGAACTACAAGAACTACAAGACTTGACCTATTTCGGACTATGTGTTATCTAAATTTGGGAGAGGAATAGCACAAGTTTACCTTATTTTTCCTTGATTTTTCCTTTTTTTTGATAATTTAATTATTGTATAAATGAATAAAGAAAGGATAATAAAAAAATAATTTCTCCGATTGCCAATGAATTGAACCGGAGGAGTTTATTTTACTAATTAATAGACCAACATATAAATAACTAGTAGTTCTGTGAACAGTAGACTTCACGCAGTATTCTCATCCACAAGTACCTGATAGAAACTATAGACCTTATGGAAATACAGCAATAGACTGGCTTCTCCAAACATCTGTGCAATCACTTGTCAGCTGATTTATGATGAATAATTCTATAGTCTGATTTTTACTTCAATATTGGCGTATGAAGGAGGCTCTTCTTTCCTTTTATATTATCCTTGAAATGCAAAATCTCCAAAAACCTTGTATATACGTCGACGCGCAATTAAAAAAGGAACATACCTGTCAAATTTCATGAAAACCTATTGCCGCGTTTCGCCGTAAATGCGCAACATAAAAACATATAAACATTTAAACATTCAAACACTTAAACATTAAGTGAAATGCCAAACCATGGATTTGAATCTTAGACCTCACTTCGCTCGGTCAATAATTAGAATACAAATACAAAAGAAATTGCTAATGATATGTGTTGGGGTGATCATAAAATGATAATAAATCAAGAAGATTAAGAAGAAGTAGTAGTAGTAGAAGAAGAAGAAGAAGAAGAAGAAGAAGAAGAAGAAGAAGAAGAAGAAGAAGAAGAAGAAGAAGAAGAGAAGAAGAAGAAGAAGAGGAAGAAGAAGAATACGAATAAGAAGAAGAAGAAGATAATTTGATGATAAAGAAATACGAAAGTTATAACGTGAAGATGAAGTAAGGTGGATAAGGAAGAAGGATGAGAAGGAGAAGGAGGAGGAGGAGTAGGAGGAGGAAGTGGAAAAGAAGAAGAAGGACAACAAGAGCAAGATGAAGAAGAAGGCGACCAAGAAGGAGCAGAAAAAGAATAAGAACCAAATTCAATCCGACTGTTGTGTTTCAGATTACATTCTTCTCAGCACTCATAAAATAGAACAGAAGCTTCGATTCAAATCTCGCTCTCACTGATTGTTATTATCTATGGTTAGATTAAACTCAAACTATTGAAGCATTATTCGAATGAGAAGCTTTGTTGCTATTCGTGTAATCAATTCTGACAGTTTAAAGTGAATATAACTTCATCTATTCCAACTGTATCATAATATATTTTCGCTGCAAGCCAATACTATTCAGAATAAATTGAATTGAATAATCATGACTTGCTAACCACTCTAGGCTATGACTATAGTCTAAAGTATAGAGTATAGATTATAATATACTCTGATAGTGAACTTTTCAATTACAGTAGTTCCTTTACAATAATTCCATGAGACTGACGTCACACAGTAGTCAATTCTTCTTATTTTTCTCTTCTAATATTCTCCACTAGTATACCTCTCGTAGTGAGGTCCACGTTATAATGGCAGTGGAGATCGATAGGAGAACAACGTTGCCGATCAACGTTGTCTTGTCAATGGCTTCTATACACGGTAGCTGATACAGGTTTATTGATGTAATATCAACTATTATTATTAAAAGACATAGTTGTCTACATATACCAAGAAACCTCATAAATGCCACAATGGAACTTTATAATGAAAATCAAATCGGAATCAAGATAGGTAAGACTGTAACTGCTCCTTTCCGAACATCAAAAGGCTTATTGCAGGGATGCAGCTCGTCCCAACTCTCTTCAAAATATACCTGGAAGATACCTTAAGGACTTGGAAAAGAAAGTGTCAAGGTATGGGTGTACCAATCAGGGGAGAACACCTTTTTACCCTGTGTTTCGCAGACGATCAGGTGGTTATTGCGCAGGATGAGGAAGATTTAAGTTACATGATGAGAAAGTTGATAGAAGAGTATGATAAAGCCGGGATGGAAATCAATGAGGACAAGACGGAGTATTTACAAACGAATAGCGATGGCACACCGGATTTGTCCATTGACTGTAACACCGTGATAAAAGGGTGAGATAAATTTAAATACCTGGGATTTACCATCATGAAAAATGGTGATACAGACGAGGAGATAAAGATTAGGTTGGCCCAAACCAGGAGTTGTATTCGACAGTTGCACCCAATCATATGGAGTAAGGATATTCATAGGAAAAATAAACATAGAATATTCAATGCAATCGTCAGAAGTATAATGACGTATGGGGCAGAGGTTTGGGTGACAAACAAGAGAGCAAGAGATAAGATAAGAGCTGTTGAGATGGATTACTGGAGGAGATGCTGCGGGCTTACCAGAATGGACAGAGTGAGAAACGAGGAGATAAGAAGGAGAATGAAAGTGGAATGGGATATCATAAAGTTGATTGAGGATAAAAGGTTGATGTGGTATGGCCATGCTAGAAGGGTGAGTGCTAGCAAATGGATAGGGATGGTGACTGATTGGAGTCCAATTGGGCGAAGGAAAAGAGGAAGACCTAAAAGATCATGGAGAAATGAGATGGATGAGGCTATGGAGGCCAGGAATTTAAGGGATGGTGAATGGGAGGATAGGCAAAGATGGAGGTCTCGACTAAAAGAAGGAAGACGGTGAATCACTGTAAAATCCTATTATATATATATATATTATTATTATTATTATTATTAAAAGAAAATTCAAATTGAATGCTGTAATTCACCCCGAAGACTTCTGCTACTGCAAATATTGACAACAGGGTAAACAGCTAGATGGAAATTCGATGAGCGCTACTATTCAAAAATTATTTGTCAACCCGGGCTGAATGTCCATCTAGCTGTTCACCCTGTTGTCAATATTTGCAGTAGCAGAGTCTTCGGGGTGAATTACAGCATTTAATTTGGATTTTCGTTTAATAATAATAATCAATTCATTAGCATTTGAATAATTGCAATATCTCAGTAATTTACGTCTGTTATATTAACTGTTCATTCTTGATTAAAAGAAAATCAATTATATTTTATTAGGCAACCAATTTTATTTTCCAATAATTTCATAATGAATTTTCATAATTAAGATGAAATATTTTGAAATATTTTGTTAATAAATTATTAATTCTACATTGTTAAAAGACGATCTGGCCACAGAGCAAAGCGAGAAAGATATAGCGCTATCCGCCTTGTTGAATGATAGACAAAGATAGCAATACCGTTACTAATCAAACACTGCCATTATAACGTGGACTTCTCTATAACCACTGTAGGCCATGCTATAGTCATAATATAGTAATATCGGGACACTGAGCTTCGCTCGTTATTTTTATTTATTGATAAACAGAACACAATTCCCTAAATGATCGCGTTTATATTTCACAGCTGGTCACCAACAAGACAAAAATCAAACATAGGCTATATTCATATGTCATCTTATGAATTTCGGGGTTGCGATATTTTGATTTTTCACATACTCACTCGCTCTCTTACTTTTTTACTATCCACAGCTGTTGCAGCCAAGGGTGAATTATCCTTTTAATGTCGCTCAGCAAGTTTTCCCAAGGATCAGACCTAGTGCAATCGAATTTTTATATCATAAACCTACTATGCTCCAAATTTCGTGAAAATCGTTAGAGCCGTTTTCGAGATCCGTTGAACATAAATAACCAGATATAGATATATAAAAATACAGAAATTGCTCGCTTAATATAATAGGAGAGAGTATGGACTTTAATATACAACTATTATACTGATTTTTGCAATTACAGTAGTTCTTTTACAATAATTCCTTGAGACTGTCGTCACACAGTAGTCAATTCTTCTTATCTCTCTTTGTATTTTTCCCCTCCAGTATGTTTTGACTTGTGTGTTTATTTCGAATTTCTATATCTCCCCTACTACTGATTCTACGGTCAAGTGCTGAAGGGAAGGGTCTCCTGGATACCCTCTCTTATTATGGACTTTTTTGACTCAACTCACACTTACGCGACTCAGGTGGAGAAGAGACTCGACTCTAGTGGAGAGCATGTGTTTCCAAATGGTGACACTCAGACCAGTCGATTCTAGTCTCCGCGACTCAGGTCGAGAAGAGACTTGACTCTAGTCGAGAGCATGTGTTTTCAAATGGTGACACTCAGACCAGTCGATTCTAGTCTCCGCGACTGTCACCATTCGAAAATACATGCTCTCGACTAGAGTCAAGTCTCTTCTCGACCTGAGTCTCGTAGGTGTGAGTTGAGCCTAAAGGTCCTAACTTCACCGTTCCATGTGAAAACATCACACTAGTACCTAAACCTTCGCATATTTCATCTTATTTTTTGCTCAAAATATTAATGTCAAACTCTTTAAGTTAATATGATTCACCATGTTGTTTTACTGCTACTGGTAATTATTATTAAGGCTAGAACGTTTATTGAATTTTGTTTAAACACATGAATAAAGGAATCTGAATCAGAATTATATTCTACTATTGGTATCTCTACTGATTCACCATGTACAGTCCCACCGCAAAAGCATGCCATTCACTATCCGACTAGTGGTCCAACTTGTAAGACTAATGGTATGACTACTAGTCGGATCGTTTCACCACTCACTCTCCGACTTTTTCCCCGACTTCAGTTTATGGGGAACAAAGTCTAGTTTTTTCAAGTTGATGAATTTTGTTTTGTTAAACACATGAATAAAGGAATCTGAATCAGAATTATATTCTATTGATATCTCCACTGATTCATCATGTACAGTCCCACCGCAAGAGCATGCCATTCACTATCCGACTAGTGGTCCAACTTATTAGACTATTGGTAGGACTGCTAGTCGGATCGTTCCACCACTCACTCTTCAAATTTGTCTCCGATGGTAGGAGGATAGACGCTTCCCATACTAGAACTGGTGCAAATACTCTCAGGATACCTAATCATCGAACTACTATCTATTCCAAATCGTTCCTTGTCAGTGCTTGTCGTGAATAGAATTAACTTCCCAACTCTATTAAATGCATTGAGAGCCGAGCGGGCTTCATCCTGTCTTTGAAAAAGTATCTTATAGAGAAAATGACTGAGTCTGTCCAACCCTAGAGCACTGCATGACAAATATTCTAATCTCCCTTCCTTTCCATTCTTCATCCCATTCATTCATCCATTTTCCACATCCCATCTCCATTCTACATAATACATATTCATCTTCCCATCTCAAGATTTTCTGTTCTTTAGTATTGTATATTGTCAATATTACTCAATCAATTTCTGAAATTTTAATTAAATCCCACCCTATAACATTTGTTTAATTTATCTAATTCTAATTATTAATACAATATTGTATTCACTATTATTCTATATTTCATTCATTTATTCATCCCATAATTATAAGATTCAAATCAACTAGTTTTTAACTTATTAAGTAGACTTTCTTATTTGAACATTACTTCGAGTTATAATTCCCAACAGCTCTAATTCATCACAACCCGGTCGTGTGTTAATGGGAAGGATATTTTATATCCTTCTAAGAGAATCGACAATGATTATTTGTTGAAACACCGCCAATTTATGAAGTTACATCACATTATTATATTATCGTTATTCTAATTGCATTCTATATTTATTCTCATTGATTAATTATCTATACTTTGTGAAATTCGTTGAATAACTAGCATTATCGTCATTTAATGTAAATTAGTGTATAAGCCAGTAAATATTGTAACATACATAAATAAAGAAATCTTATCTAATCCTACTTTTTATCCGACTTTAGTTTATGGGGAACAAAGTCTAGTTTTTTTTGAATCAATAAAGGATTAATAAATATGTTGAAGAAAGTTTGAATAAACTAAGTTATAATCAGGACTTGATGACAGGTTTGAAGCTCAACTCGCCAAGTGCACGAGCTTCATTCTTTGTTAGGAGTCATTGTCTTGTGTGGCTTGTGCTTGGCGAAGCTTACAATTTGACCTTGACCAGTTTACAAGCCAAGTCTCATGCTCTCGCAGTCATACTCTCAAACCATACTCTGCGCTCTCTTTAGTGAGGTCCACGTTATAATGCCAGTGGAGAAAGATAGGAAAACAGTGTTGCCGATTTCCAGCATTGCCACTGCCTATAGATGATAGCTGATACCGGTATATCTGATGGAATATTAACTATTCATTCTAGCATAGAGCAAGTAGACAGTTAGATTAGATCTGTTAATCGGTTAGATCTGTGATTCTAGTTAAAAATAATCAATTATATTTTATTCTTCAAGAATATATATTTTTAAATGATTAAACATAATAAATATATTGAATAAAAAAGACTAAGAAATTGTCAAAAACCACAAATTTATTGATACTCAGAAAGACTGGTTTCGGTTATTACACCATTGTCAATCTCTGATATTAGGTGCTGACATTGAATCAGAGATTGACAATGGTGTAATAACCGAAACCGGTCTTTCTGAGTATCAATAAATCTGTGGTTTTTGTCAATTTCTTAGTATTTTTCATTCAATATGATTAATTACCACAATATCAATCTCTCAACTACACAAAAAGTAATAAATATACCATTATAACCGAGTCATAATTGAGATTAGATAATCTGTTTTGATTGTATATTTTCTACATTATTGAAAACGATCTGGCAACGTTGTGGATTTAGAAAAGGATAGCGCTATCTGCTTAGTCAATTGCTGGGCATGGATAGCAACATCAATGTTAATTCAATCAAATCTATCAAACAATTTTTATTGACCAAAAAACAACGCATTATGAACAACTAATCAATATTAATTAATTCAAGTGTTAATTATTAATTTGATTAACAATTAATCAAACACTGACATTATAACGATGAAGACAAAAACCAGCTACACGTTTTTGAAAGGAAAATCCTAAGAACGATTTATGGTGCAAGAAGAAGAGGAGTGGAG
Organism: Nilaparvata lugens; assembly: GCF_014356525.2. Classification (NCBI taxonomy): domain Eukaryota; kingdom Metazoa; phylum Arthropoda; class Insecta; order Hemiptera; family Delphacidae; genus Nilaparvata; species Nilaparvata lugens. The sequence goes on from NC_052510.1 coordinate 61,552,523, forward strand.
GAGAAGAACCAATATTTAGAGCTCGATGCATAGATAAAAGGCCGAAATATTGTAAAATTTATAAAGGCGCAGCGACTTGGATGATTTGGACATATCTGTAGAATGAATGAGAACATAATGCCTAAAATAATATTCAAGAAGAGGCTACATTCAAGAAGAAAGAGAGGAAGGGCCGAGAATAAGGTGGAAGGATGAAGTGAGAGACGATCTCTAAAAAATGGGATGTAGAGGATGGAGACGAGAAGCGGACCGAGAAGCATGGAGAGCTGTACTGGAGGCGGCCAAAGCTCATATTGGGCTATAGTAAGTGAGTATAGAATGTATTTCATTGAATGCATTACATTCATACTCACTGGCTGTAGTGCTAAAAACAACTGACAATATAAAATTGACCTGACTATACTATATCGTTTCTCACTTTTCCTAGTCTCCTCCAATTTCTGTCGTCTATTTCCACATAGTGTTTCACCTAGATTGTACATCAACTATTCTAATATCTCATCAACTACTTTTCCCGTTTTCTTCCAATTTCTCTCGGCAATTTCCACCCAGTTTCTCACCTAGAACCTAGATTATACATGAATATTTTATTATCTCATCAACCACTTTTCCTAGTCTCCTTCAATTCCTCTCTGTTATTTCCACAAAGTTTCTCACCTAGACTATACATTGACTGTTTTATTATTTCATTAAACACTTCCTCCCGTTTTTTCTCAATATTTCCACGCTTCTCAAGCAAATTTTCGTCGTTTTCCTCAGTTACTCCTATGCTTCTCACGCAGATTATTTTTATGAATTTTTATTGGAGTTTTAGATGTAGTTCACTCGTTTTTCTTAAGCAAACAGTATTGTATTCAATGATCTGCAATATTGGCTGTAATAGAATTTGTTTTGTATGTAATGTCATTGAATAAAACTTGATTCAATTTTCTTAAGCAAACAGTATTGTAGGCCCTATTCAATGACCTGTAAAATTAACTGTGTAATATAATTTGTTATGTATATGTAATGTCATTGAATAAAAATTGATGTCGTTCGATTCAATTTGATTTGATTTTCTTTATGGTTTGCAGACTAGTGAACGAAATGAAAGGCGGTTCGGTGAAGAAGATCAACGAATCCAAGATGGCGTTCAAGTGCATGGAGAACATCAATAACTTCCTGCAGGTGGCGCGTGACATGGGGGTGCCCGCCCAGGAGACCTTCCAGACGGTCGACCTCTGGGAGAGACAAAACCTCAACTCGGTCGTCATCTGTCTCCAGTCGCTCGGAAGAAAAGTCAGTACTAACGAGGGTTTTACAGTAATAAACGGGGTTTTACAGTACTGAACGACGGTTTATAGTACTAAACGAGGGTTCTATCGTACAAAACGTGGGTTTTCTAGTACTAATTAACGGTTTTAGAGAAGTTTGTTGGGGGGTTTCATAAGGAATAACGTTGGAATAGTTGTAGAAAAAAATACCTAGTTGTGTAAAACTACATGAGTGAAATGTTGGAAAGAGAAATTCTCAACTCGGTTGTCATGTGTCTCCAGTCGCTCGGCAGAAAAGTAGGAACTGAACGACGGTTTTCACAATTTTAACTTCAAATCAAATCAAATAGCTTTTTATCACAAAAACATAATACAAATTAAAAAAAAAATCATTTAGGTACACATTTAACACATTTAACATTGAACTTAGTGAGCGAAGGTTTTCTAGTAGCCTACTGAACAAGGGTTTTATATTACTAAACGGCTGTTTTAGAGTTGAATGTAAAAGAGAAATTCATCAGGGTAAACTGTGTAATAGATGTAGAAAAAATGTTGAGAGTTATATGTGTGTAAAAGTACATGAGTGAATTGTCGGAAAGATGAATTTTCAACTCACAGTTTCTCACTATCAGATCTCAATTAAACGTGATCTTCATATAGTTTTTTGATGGTTTCTGCCTACTTGGAAAAAATCTATAAAGAACACGGTGAATCTATGTAGATCAAGGTACCTAGAATACAGTATTGTAATATGTATTCCAGGTACATTGATGTAGATAGAAACTATGTTCGAAAAGTCAGTAAATTAGAGGATAAAATACTCTGTGTTTTCCATTTCTCTTTGGTAAATACATGGTTTTTCAAGTTTATTTCTCTGTTGTAGAAAGACCGCAGTGTATGGATTGTTGATTTGTAATTTGAGAAATATCAGTGTGAAAATAACTTTTCAACTGTCAATTTAGGGTATACTTAGTGAAAAATGTGAAAACTATGATATTGATATACTGTATTGGCTGAAAGACAATATTATAAGTTATGTGATCATTGGAAACGTGGAACCGTAATCATTCAATTATCAGGAATCACAAACGCTTGTCAGGAAAGTCAATAGAAAATTAGATTTTCTGGGTATTTGTCGAGAATTAAAAAAAATATCTGGGATATAAGCCCATGGATAAAAATACTTTGAAACTATAGACTATATGGAGGATACTGAAAAAGTTGTCATATTGTATGCCACTACAGGAATACTTTGTTCAGATAAGTATAATGTTCCACTAATTAATTACCATGAATTAGCTAGATTCCCACACAACAGTGACAGTGATTCAGTGAAAATTTAATTCCTATGAGTTCTAATTGAACCATTCCCACTGACCCCGGCCGAGTGAGTGTGAATAATACCACTAGAACCAATGTTAATTACATTTTCACTGTTCACTGTCACTTTTGAGTGGAAATCTAGCTTTACAAAGAAAACTTTAAAACTATACAACCCTTGTTTGAACAATAGGCTATCAATGAAATTTTAGTGTACTTTTCTTCAGTCTTCATCAAATATTAATTTCAATGAAAGCACTGGGTTGTTGTCGAAAATATCATTTATTTATTGTAAAATTACAAACATGTTTCAACATCAATGGTGTCATCTTCAGTATGTGAAACATGTGTTAAAACATGATTGTAATTTTGCAATAAATAAGTTATTATGTTATTATTTTACAAAGGCGACTTTCTAGAAGTATTTCAAGCCTAGGTGATGATGATGTTACTAAGTGATATTACAGCTAGCTTCACAGCTAGCGCACAAGTTCGCTTTGCTAGCTGTGCCAATTCTATTTATTCAATCAAAATATATTATTCATTTTGATGATTACCGGTATGTACCGGTATCTACTGAATATTTCAGTTATTATTGTGTTAATGATTTGAAGTATTTCAAGTGATTTTGTATTTTGGCAAAAAAAAAAAGATTTTTGATTTGATTTGATATTTCTGATAACAACCCTATGTTTCCATTATGGATAGAGATTACAACATCTTACCAGCAACAGTATCTGAAATATTTAATTAATTCTAATATTGATTAAAATATTTAAAAAATAATTAATTCCATTTTCTCTGCTATACAGAAATCGACATGATGTATTGATTTATTAATGAAGTTCTAGTTATTTTTCTTGATTTGTTCAACTAATTATGTGTTTTTTGTGTTATACAGGGTGCCATGTACGGCCAGCCAAGCATCGGACCGAAGGAAGCCGACAAAAATGTGCGCAATTTCAGCGAGGAACAGCTGCGCGCCGGACAGGGCGTCATCAGTCTGCAATACGGTAGCAACAAGGGAGCCAATCAGAGTGGAATCAACTTTGGCAACACGCGACACATGTAGGCGACTGGCGACAAATGTAGGCGACTGGCGACATACGTCGGCGACACGCGACACTTGTCGACGACACATCCGCGCACTATCATGTTGCTGCTGTTACCATCATTATACGTGCCAACTATATTCACTTTTCTTTTTAGAAGCACATTAGAAATTATGAAGTACCCTTTATTTTATTGTAACACAACTAGTTTCAACTCTACAAGAGTCGGTTTTGAGTGTGGAAAATGTTTCTTGAAGAGTTGATAAATGAAGGATTTATACTCTTCATTTTATTATTAAACAACTAGTTTCAAATCTACAAGAGTCGTTTTCAATTGTGGAAAATGGTTCTTGAAGAGTTGATACCCCCCATTTTATTAGAGAACAAGTAGTTTAAGCTCTACAAAAGCCGTTCTAAAGTGTGGAAAATGGTTTTTGAAGAGTTGGTACCCTACCCTTCATTTTATTATAAAACAACTAGTTTCAACTCTTCAAGCGCCATTTTTAAGTGTGGAAATGACTTTTGAATAATTCAAACTATAGTCTGTGCAAACCTTAATTTACAGCATTGTTCTTATGGAGTACAGTGTTGCCAGATTTGATTCTTGAAGAATTGAAAATATAAAACTATGCAAACCTTAGTTTACACCATTGCTCTTATGGAGTACAGTGTTGCCAGATCTGACTCTTGAAGGATTGAAACTATGAAACTGTGCAAACCTTAGTTTAAAGTATTGCTCTTTTGGAGTACAGTGTTGCCAGATTTGACTCTTGAAGAATTGAAAATATAAAACTGTGCAAACCTTAGATAGCAGCATTGCTCTTATGGAGTAGCCTACAGTGTTGCCAGATTTGACTCTTGAAGAATTGAAAATATAAAACTATGCAAACCTTAGTTTACAGCATTGCTCTTATGGAGTAGCCTACAGTGTTGCCAGATTTAACTCTTGAAGAATTGAAAATATAAAACTATGAAACTGTTCAAACCTTTAATTGTAGCATTGCTGTTATGGAGTACAGTGCTGCCAGATTTCACCAAATCCAGAGAGCCAGTGACTAATTTTGTGAGATTGATTGAGTTCTCTATTTATGTAGCTAACAATATAATACTGTCTTATACACTCAAATACAAAAGCTTACAATACAGCACAATTATAGATGAATTTATTTATAGAGTAAGAAAATAATTATTGAACTGCATATGATATGAGAAAGACAATTTGGAATAACTATAGATAATATTGTTATGCATCTACATAAATTGGCGGAGCTTTGGACATATCAATGTCCATTCTACGGAAAGAATATTCAAAATATCCTTCCCACTAACTCTCTATCAAAAGAGCAAGAAAGAGAATGTAGGCTTTTTTGATAGAATCAGCATAGAAACGGCAACCGTGTGCTCCTATTTTTCTATTGAAATAACATTGGTCATAAAGCTTCTTGCAACAAGTTGAGGCTTGCACGGACTGTAGTTTAAACTCTTTAAGAGACTTTTTCAAGTGTGGAAATGGGTCTTGAAGAGTTGAAACTAGTTGTGTCATGAAATAAAGGGTACTTGATAATTTTTATTGTGTGCCAACCATCGCTAATCTGTTTTTCATCCTTGTGTTGTCACTTGTAAATATTCTGTACTCTGAAGAAATTATTGATCTATCAAAAATTTGTGATGGAGTAATGTGGAGATCACTAAATTATTGTAGCCTAACCCTAAAATCGCTCTTGCTTCGTTTGTAAATAATCTGAAGTCAAAAGATTTTGATCTGTCAGGAAGTTAGTGATGGAATAATTTTCGATAAACAATGTCTGTTACAAAATGAATCTTTTCTGGAGTATTGGGATTTTTAATTGTTGTGATGATTGAGATAACAAAGGTACTTCAAACCTTCACCTGCGAAGTATGTTCTTCAAATTTATTCATAAAACCAATGTTCAACTACCGAATGTTAGCCTTTCAACATTGTTCTACATTAAACAAAAGTAGTTGTTGATTTTGTTCTACAATTATCAACAAAAATGTTCTACTATGTACCGTTTTTCTGGGAGCAGTGGGTGAAATATTATTATCTACACTATTCTATCACAAACTTTTTGTAAACTGTATCAAACTCACTGGTTACAGTTTCCTAAGTTGATTACTCAATAATAAATTTCAAAATTAAATTCAAAAAAGATTACTGAAGTTTCTCTCCCATTGTTTTGCCAATACTTCATTCCATCTCTCATTATTTATGTATTATTGTTGTGTAAGTTTTGATAACTGTATCTGTTTTCTAGGTTTAAATAATAATAATTTTCTATCTATCCAACTATTCAATTAAATAACTAGGCTAGTACTTTTCATAGATTATTTTCTGAAATCAAATAGATGTTGCGAAATTGTGGTGCTAAATTGTTCAAATTTTTCTATTTCTTCCTGATCCTTGTAGAGGACCAAATCAATTAATAGTTCTAGTAAAAATGAAACAGGAATAATTATACTATTATAGCAATCTGGGATTGTAATGAATAAGAAAAATTAATGTTGCCTCTGGATATTGTTAGTTGTTGAAATCTATTAAAATAGTCTATAAATGTTCAATTAAATACTCAAAAATCATTCCGTTATAAGTGGCTCTTGCTACCTTGATAGTTGTTCTATGAAAATTATGTAATAAATTATATTCTATTTTCAATAATTGATTGTTTTATTTTGTGTAAAATATTCATCAACCTTGTTCCAACACTGTGCTTGAAAAGAAGTAAATTCATGAGAGATGCAGTTCAATTTAATTCATGGTTTGCACTATATGCTAAATATGGAAGTGATAAATTAATTCTATGTGATTTCCAGTCATTCTGGAAGTCATTGAAATAGTTGCAGACATTAATTAATTTAGCCTATCAGTTGAAGCAAGGAGTGAATTCAATGCTTTAGATTCAAACAATGCTAACAGTTTTAAGGGAATTTAATGCTTTAGATTCAAACAATGCTAACAGTTTTAAGGGAATTTAATGCTTTAGATTCAAACAATGCTAACAGTTTTAAGGGAATTTAATGCTTTAGATTCAAACAATGCTAACAGTTTTAAGGGAATTTAAAGCTTTAGATTCAAACAATGCTAACAGTTTTAAGTGAATTTTATGCTTTAGATTCAAACAATGCTAACAGTTTTAAGGGAATTTAATGCTTTAGATTCAAACAATGCTAACAGTTTTAAGGGAATTTAATGCTTCACGTTTGACAATGAAATGTTAATAGTTAGAAGTTAGAAGTGAATTTTACTATACCGAAATTAGGTAGTCGGTGCTTGTGTTTGAGATTGAAAATTGTAGTAGATCGAAATTTGTACAGTTAGAAATGGACATTAGTGCACACATTATATACAATAGTATCTATCCCAATCCTGAATATTAAAGGTGTGATGAGGACTTCATATATAACGGATCTGTGCCTATAAAAAAATGGCCGTCGTATGTGGTGGCCTTCATTGATATTTTAAACGGGAACTAGACGAACTGAGATTTCGACAAAATGAGACGCTCTCTAACAGCTGATTAGTGATTTCTTCCACTACCTCCGTGTTCACGGAGGTAGTGTTTCTTCCCAGTAGGAATTTTTATAAGACCACCACATACGGGGGCATTTTTTTATAGGCTCAGGTCCGGTAGTATATAGGAGGTCCTGATTGCACTAATTATGGTGCTAATTATGGAAAAGATAAATTGATTCCATGTGATTTCCAGTCATTCTGGAAGTCATTGAGATAGTCGCAGATATTATATACAATAGTATCTATCTCAATCCTGAATCTTAAAGGTGTGATACAATAAGTGATCTCTACTGAGCTGAATAACTACTGGATGTAGCAGTGGTTAGGTATACTATGATGAGGTCCACGCTATAATGGCAGTGTTTGATTGGCAATGGTATTGCTATCCTTGTCAATCATTCAACAAAGCGGATAGTACTATCTCTTTCTCGCTATGCTCTGTTGCCAGATCGTTTTTTAACAATGTAGAATTGATAATTAATCAACAAAATATTTTATCTTAATCATGAAATTATTGAAAAATCAAACTTATCGCTCAATAAAATATAATAGATTATTTTCAAAGAGAATGAACAGTTAATATTAACATTATAATCAGCTGTGCTAATAGTGAAGTTGTGTTTCTTTTCAGGCTCGAAATTTTGCAAAATTACACAACATTTTCTAATTTGTAGAGTTTTGAGTGAAATATTTTTGTTTTTAATCAGTTTTTAAATATCAAAATTCAAAATTTTTAGTTTTGTCATTAGTTTTGAAGTGGAAATTGGACTTTTTGAAGTGAAAGTGAAATCTTAACCTTATTCTTTTTGAAACTTTTATTTGTTAAAATTTGGCAGAAGACAGTTTTGGGCTATGCCTGTTGTCTTCTCCCAATCATATTATATTTATTATAATTATGATCTGTAATTGCCAATGAAGTAAATAAATAAATATTACATCGTTAAACCTGTATCAGCTACCGTCTATAGAAGGCATTGACAAGACAGATGATCGGCAACGTTGTTCTGCTATCTTTCTTCACTGTCATTATAACGTGGACCTCACTATAAAACTGCATTCTTTGTTCCTTCCAATTTAGTTTAATCACAGAATACATAACAATGAATACATAAAGTGCTCAAATGTAAAATGAATACAGAATACATAAGTGTTCTAATGACAGTATGGTCTAATTGACAGTAAAGTAAGAATATATGTATTCTTGTGAGGCATGTATACTATTAAGGTATTTATAAAAAAACAAAAACAGAACACATATTAGAGATTAGGTGGATCCCTGCTACCTTAGCAATAATTAATTCCAGTTTATTATTCAACTCAGAAGTCATCTCTGTTGATGAAACCGACTTTGCATTCTTAGGCTAGGCACACCCCACTTAGTCAAGACAAGACATGATCAGTCACAATACTTCACATAATTGCTTATGAAGACATGTCTAATTACAATGACTAATCAGTGTGTGTTGCGTCATAAGCAACTATGTGAAGTATTGTGACTGATCATGTCTTGTCTTGTCTTGACTAACTGGTGTGTGCCTAGCCTTAGTCGATTTGTAATATTAAGAATATGTCAGTATCCAATCAATAATTTATACAACCTGCTTTTATTATTTAATATCGGGGCACCGAGCTTGGCTGTGGAGTACAAAAGCATGGTATATATTTATTTATTCATTGATACAAAGAACACAATTCTTTTAAATGATTGGGGAAGGATCAACAGGCACAGCCCAAAACTGTACGATAAAAACGCCAAATATGGTCTTTGAAATAATCGAAACAGGACGAATTATAAAAATGAAAGAGTACTATTCTATTAAATCACGTCATACATACTTACCATTCGCCTTCTTTAGTGAGGTCCTCTTTATAATGGCAGTTTTTTTTTATTGTCAATACTATAGCTATCTAGTCTGGAGATTAATGAGCTAATTTTTTCTACCCTAACATACTACTTGAAAATGTTAACAGCGAATATCTCATTAGATATTTTCCCTGATATTGATTGTTTAATTAATATGTACACTTATGACTGTACTATAGAAGCTAGATTCACTCAGTCACTGCTCTGCTCTTTCACTGGACACTAATTGAACAAGCACTACACTAGTTCATACGGTTTCCTCCTTTTGAGCCTCCGCACCAACCCTCCATTGTCTAGCAGCTGGATCGCCTCAACGTTGTCGTGTTGGTGCAGTCGCCCCTCGTGCCTCTCCGCATGCCTCTGGATCTCGGTGGACACCAGGTCGACGTGCAGGTCTCTATGAAGATCGCTGTTCCTGACATACCAAGGAGCATCCACAATGTTCCTCAGCACCTTGTTCTGGAACCGTTGTATTACATTGATGTTGCTGTCTTTGGTACACCCTCAAAGTTGTATACCATATGTCCATACAGGCTTTAGTATCTGTTTGTACAAAAGTACTTTGTTTTGGATTTGTAAGTTGGAGTTTTTACCGATCAACCAATACAGCTTCTTATATTTGATTCCAAGTTCCTCTCTCTTCTTCTTGACATGGACCTTCCAGTGAAGCTTTGCGTCCAAGGTCATACCTAGATACTTGGCATCATTGGCATATGGTACAACTTGGTTGTTAATTCTTATTGGTATGGGCAGGTCCTTCTTATTGGTGAAGTTGATGTGAATCGACTTTGCTTCATTTAGTTTCATCCTCCACTTTCTAGTCCAATCTTGAATTTTGTTGATGGATCTCTGTAGTTTTTCTGTTGCAATATGAATATTACTGTCTACTGATAATATGGCTGTATCGTCTGCAAATGTTGCTGTAGTATTCTCATCAAGGCTGGGAATATCGCTGGTATAGAGTAGGTAGAGACATGGTCCTAGAACACTTCCTTGAGGAACTCCTGCTTTTATTTCCTTCAAATCAGAATATGAATTTTCATGCCTGACTCTAAAGTATCTGTCAGTCAGATAGGATTTTAATATATCTGTAAATTGCTTTGGTAGCACTTTTTTCAGTTTGAAAAGAAGACCTTCATGCCACACTTTATCAAAAGCTTGCCCTATATCAAGGAAAGCTGCTGAACAAACTTTTTTCTCTTCAAGGCTCTTCTCTATTACATTCACAATCCTATGCACTTTGTCTATTGTTGAGTGTTTCACTCTGAAGCCAAATTGGTGATTTGGAATTATGTGCTGTCTCTCAATTATTGGTGTTAGCCTACTCAGTAAAATCCTTTCAAACAACTTGGCAAGCACAGGTAGCAATGATATTGGCCTATATGATGATACTTCATGTGGTTCTTTACCTGGCTTGAGTAGCATTATAACTTCTGCTACTTTCCATATTCCTGGTACAAATTTGAATCTGAAAGAGGCATTCAAAATGTGTGTTAATTTTACTATTGCTTTTCTTGGTAGGTGCTTGAGGACTAAGCCAGTTATCATTTCGAATCCAGGGGTCTTTTTATAATGACAGTGAAGAAAGATAAGAGAATAGTGTTTCCGATTTTCTGCCTTGCTACTGCCTTGTATAGAAGCATAAGGTGAAGAAAATTATATTATTTCTTTCATATCTGATAGAAGATAGCTGATATACCGGTATGTCTGATGTAATATAAACTGTTCATTAATGTTTAAAAAAGTAAATTATATTTTATTTGTCAAGAGAATAGCCTAAAATATTCTTCAATTATTCAATAATATAATTTCATATCTGAGATTGAAAATTTTGTTAATTAATCATAATTCTACACTGTTAAAAACGATCTGGTAACGTTGATGAGCTAAATAAGGATAGCACTATCTGCATTATCGATTGATAGACAAGGATAGATAGAAACACCAACGTTAATCAAATACTGCCATTTTAATGTGGTCCTCATTATCTAGAGACAAAATAGTATATTACGCTAAAAGCACAGAAAGTTAGTGTTTACGGTATGAGGATAGTTTCCCGGGCGAGGCTTGCCAAGCCCGGGAATATGTTATCTGAATACCGTAAACACCTTTCTGAGAGAGTCGCATACAATATTTTTTGCCTTACTACAGGTATAGCTGACGCCAAAAAGTTAGGCGGTTTTGTTGGTCTCTTGTGTGTTCCAACAGCTGATGTTGTCAAGTAGAGTTGTCATCTAGCTTGACAATAGATAGATGCATTGCATCAGCTGTGAGTAGGTAACATCATGTGACCCACAAAGCTGCCTAACTTTCTGGCATCAGCTATATAAGAATAATAAATTGAATAAGAATGTTTTATTAGGGGGGGGGAACTTTTATGTCTTATATCTCAAGAACCAGACGTTGTAGGGTACTCAAAGTCGGGTGGAAATTATTTCTGATCCACCCTCCTGAACACAATGCAACATATGACACAGTTGTCCAAACACATTTTCAAAAATTTTCAAAAAGCGGCCGGAAAGGGTACTCTTTCTGGCCTTAGCTGGAAAGAAACTTGTTCTGACGTCAGACGAGAGTCGTCTGCAAACAATGTCTTTCAGATCTACGTAGAGACTGGAAAACAGCTGCTTTCTGTGCAGTGTGGCAAAAAATAATTAAGGTAAAAAAGTAAACTTATGGTGTTTCTTGGTGGGGAGTCCCTTGCGGGAAGGTTCCACCTTGCCTGAATATATAATTTAAGCCGTCAATGGGCCTAACCACTGTCATACTTCAGCCGGGACCGACAGTTTCAATAATCAAGGTATGTAAATGCAACAAGTGTTACCGTCAGACCTCCGTCTAGTCTACTGATATGTGTCTCAATAAATAGTTCCAACATTCACAGCTAGGTGGCGCTAGCGTATCAAAAAGGAATATTCTTGTCGGTTCACCAGTGAGAGACTCGTCCTGTTGCTTTGAACCTGCTTCACTTCAGTGACTTCAGTCAGTTAGCGTCAAGCGTCAGTCCTGTTCTAAACTTTCTTTGTACGCGAGTTTTCTACGTGTATGATTGTGTCTCTGATTTACAGTGTACGACGCGAAAATTCAAATAATGACCACAAATCTTAGTGCAAGTGTGTGTGAATAATGTAGCACCCAACTAAAGGATACAGTGCAGTGTTTTATTTGTGCCAGGACCAAGGATACTCGTTTTCCTTCCGTCAGGACATCTCACAGCTGACTGCACACAATGAACAGGTGAATCTTGCCTTCTTTTTCTTTTTCTCATTGTCCTTCCGTCGTTATTTATTGTTCATCTGTTTGCGATGGTTTCAGGTTTGTTGACCTTTACATTTTGTGCAGAAGTCGACGGTTTTGATAATGACCAAAACTGTTGAAAAGTTGTATTGTTTACGTTTTATGTTGATCTGCATTTCATATTGAACTGATGCTTAGAAAATTCATGGACTCTTATTTTACAACTTATATTGATAACGGTATATTGGCGAAGATGAAGGTAGATAGAATTATAGAGAAAATATAGCATAAGATAAAATATATCCTAGGAAGATATAGCTCAGGATATAGCTTAGGAAGATACCTCAGGAAGATATAACAGCATGTGCTATATTTTCTCTATGATATAATGAAGATGTCAATACTTTATTTTGGATCCCCAACATTTTATTGAAGCCTATGGATGCACCTCCCTCCCCCCTAAATTTAGAAAAAATCGACTTCCACCCCACTCATCATCTGTTTAAACCCAAAAAATTTCGAAAGGTCCTCTCATAGTCATTTCAAACACTTTTCACCTTTTTCGGGACTTCCTGATGAAATACAATACTGGTTGTATTATTAATCACATCAATAAGATCCAAGCCATACGAAGATTTTCTTCAGCGTTTTTCAGACGACTCGACAGGGCAGGAAGCTCTCCCATTGGCTGATTATTAGCTGATTCCCGAACGCCAACCCAATCAGCAAATCGGAGAGTTTCCTGCCCTGTTGCCTCGTCTGAACACGCTGGACCACAAAAACACTACAGGCTCACTTCGCTCGCCAGTATTTTTCTTTTGAGCTTGCTTCATTCCATCAGAAAGTCAAAGTACTGTGAAAACGCAGAAAAGGTGGGAAAAACGCTGATTTTGGGCGTATCTTTGATGAAATATTAGTCACCTCATCACAAAATTTTCAGACCCTAGCTTAACCTCTGTACCAAATTTGAACATCTTCTGTCTATTACTTGATGAAAGAACTGAGAAAACGCAAAAAAACTCTAATTTTGAGCGTATTTTTGGCGTTATTTCAAATTCCTTCTAACACAACATTATTACACCCAGCTGAGCTTCTGTAGTAAATTTGAACATTTTCTGTTCATTTGTTCTCGATAAAGCTAAAAAACGCTGGAAAAACGCAGATTTTGGGTTTATCTTTGGCGTTATTTCAAATTCCTTCTAACACAACATTATTACATCCTAAGTTTCTGTACTAAATATGAACAATTTCTGTTCATTTGATCTCGATAGATCTGAGAAAAAGCAAAAAAACGCTGGAAAAACGCAGATTTTGGGCGTATCTTTGGAAATTTTTTCAAATCCGTTCTTAGTGCGCCTCTAAAGGTTGGCCCTTGAACATACCTACCAAATTTGAACGTTTTAGGTCCGGTAGATTTTTAGTTCTGCGAGTGAGTGAATCAGTCAGTCAGTAAGTGTCATTTCGCTTTTATATAGATAACTATTAGTTAACTTATTTTAGTTAACTTTTAGGTAATTAGTTATAATTATTAGTTAACTAATAGTTATTAGATAACTATTAGTTATCTATATGTATTGGATTAGATAACATTTTAATCCCATCTTTTCTATTTTGAGCCCTATTAAAGATTGTTTATAACAACTATTCACGCTAATCTCCATTTTAATCCCTCATTAACTACACATTTCCTCCTTTGTGGAAGCAATTCTTGGAATAACGCTGCACATCAGCAATTACAAAATATAATTATGACGATAATGAGAACTCTGCTACAATGATAACATTAATCAGAACATTACAGTCTACGGTGCATGCAAATATGTATTTTTATTGAGCTTGAATACATTAATCACTAATCGGTAATACCTTTGTGTAGCTGTGAAGTACGATGAATAAATTATCTGTTGTCCATTGAAGTAGTAAATTTATAATGATGAGCATTTCCGATTGAAATGTATTCAAAGGCTTTTCTCACGCGAGATGTTACTGTTCACTGCATCGTTATTTCAATCTGCTGTATTAAATTATGTTTTCTATTGAGTTGAATGGGAAGGCTCACACAGATTGCGATAAATTGTTGTTGCTAATTATGTTTCTTATTTGTTTAAATGGGTGGGTTCACGTGGATCGGTTCAAAGGATTTTTCATGCGATAGATTACTGTCTAGTAATGTACTGAATCGTTACATGCGTAATCAGTGTCAATGACCTGTAAATTTTATGTTTCTCATTGAAACTAATGAGAACGTTCACTTAGATTACTGTCCAGGTGTATAGGATCGTTTTGCATAGCCCAATAAGTGTTAATGTCCTGTGAATTTTATGTTTTCCATTGAGTTAAATGAGAGCGGTCACTCGGATTGCGATGAGCACGTTGTATTGTCGGTCCCGGCTGAAGTATGACAGTCGCATAGCCCATTGTCGGCTTCAATTTAGGCGAGGTGAGACCTTCCAACAAGGGACTCCCCACCAACTGAAAGCAAAACAAATTTCGATACAAACTACGATGAAAATTTGATCAATATCTTATTTTAGATATTCAAAACTTTCTTTCTCAATTATTTAAATTATCACTATGGAATTCGCTGATTAGCAAAAAGAGTTGAGCATAAATCAAGTACCATACATCGTGGGAGAGAAGTAACGTTTCAAAATATTGTGAAGTACCTATAATTCAGATAGAGAAAACTTATCTTTAAGAATATTTTATTCTATGTGTCCAACATCAATTCAATATGATACCACTGCTTTATCACAATGCTTAATTATATATCATATAACTTCATATTATAGACTATATATTTCATATTTACATTTATTACATTTATTACATTCCTTAATCACAACATCAAATTAATGATTGGGAGAGAATCAACAGGATAAACTGTTCCTCTCCCTAATTTTGATAAAAATAGTCCAAATGAGGTTATGAAAACACTTTTATAAAGTGTTTATATTATATATAAATATCAAATATTATAATTTTATATATTACATTGCCGAATTATAAGGGCTTGATTATTGATACTGCCTCATCATAACGTAAAACCTTACTATAGTAGGTATATAGTGAGGTGCACGTTATAATGGCAGTGGAGAAAGATAAGGGAACAACGTTGCCGATCCACTGTCTTGTCAATGCCTTCTATAGACGGTAGCTGGTACAGGTTTATTGATGTAATATTACATCTCATTCTCGTTTAAAACAATCCTTGTCAATCATTCAGAACAGAGGATAGAGCTATCTCTTTCTCGCTTTGCTCTGCTGCCATAACATCTTTTAACAATGTAGAATTGATAATAAATTTATAATTGATAAGGAATTATATTTTATTAATCAAGAAATTATATTTTTCAATAATTTAATTATGAATTTTCATAATTAAGATGAAACATTTTTTAAATCAATTATTAATTCTACACTGTTAAATGATGATCTGGCAACAGAGCAAAGCGAGAAAGAGATAGCGATATCCGTTTTGTTGAATGATAGACAAGGATAGCAATACCATCGCTTATCAAACACCGCCGCCATTATAACGTGGAAGTCACTATAGTATTGTTTCAATTTGAGTCCACGTTTCAATACGGGCTGCAACCTACGTATTGCCAGTTATTCTCAGGCTAAGCTGGGCCGTGAATTGCATTTGCCTTTAGGCTAAAAACTGAAAACCAGTTAGGCTGGCGTTGGCGCATTCTACTTCACTCTCAGTGCAGTGTAGGCTAGCCTATAAACGTCTGACCTCTATTAGGCTATACTGTTATAAATTCTACTATTTATATTATCTTATTCACACCGTAGAGTTTTATGTGTAGCTGGAATAAGGTATACAAGTCTAAGTGAGTATAAATAAAAATAGAAATCTAAGTACTCTATTTTATTTAGCCGAAACATGTCGAGACTAAAAATAATTCTAAAAGGATTTATTTCTTTATTTATATTCAAAAGTAACCCTAAAGAAAAAAGTCTAAGAGAGGTCACGTTAATTTTCAGAAAATAAAAAAGAGTATCTGTTGCTTATGGAAAGATACATTGAAGCTCCTTGTATGCTCTTTTCGGATGCAACACATTGCTTTTTTAGAAGATACAAAAGAGAATCTGTTGCTCATGGAAAGATACATTAAAGCTACTTGTGTATCTTTTCTGATGCAACACATTGATTTTTAGAAGATAAAAAAGAGCACCTGTTGCTTATGGAAAGATACATTTTCAAAAAAATTCGATGTTTTTGAACAGGAAGTATTGTTGTAGTTCAAGGTTGAAAGGACTTCAAAGTCCTAACTTCACCTAGTAAAGATTTTATTTCATTTTCTCACTATAGTGAGGTCCACGTTATAATGGCAGTGTTTGATTAGCAATGGTATTGCTATCCTTGTCTATCATTCAACAAAGCGGATAGCGCTATCTCTTTCTCTCTTTGCTCTATTGCCAGATTGTCTTTTAACAATGTAGAATTAATAATTAATCAACAAAATATTCCATTTCAATTATAAAAATTATTGAAAAATATAATTTCTTGCCCAATAAAATATAATTGATTATTTTAAACGAGAATGAACAGTTAATATTCCATCAATAAACCTGTATCATTTACCGTCTATAGAAGGCATTGACAAGACAGAGGATCGGCAACGTTGTTCTCCTATCTTTCTCCACTGCCATTATAACGTGCACCTCACTATATAGTTGTTCATCAATACTTTCAAATGCAATACAGTATATCATTTTCACTGAGGTTCACAAGTTTTTACCCTTTTATCTAATTTAGTACCTATCCATCTTTATTCAACCTGAATTTTTATCCTTTTTCTACCTAGGATTTCACGTTATACATGCCTTATAAGCTTTGCCATCGTGGTCCGTTCAGCCCGCAAATTAACGACTGGGAAAGCGGAAAATCCTATTCGAGAGGAAAATGAATTTCCAGTCGAATGAGAAAATTGAATACGTTTGTGGACAATTGCTAACAAGCTAATTCACCATTTTCCATTATCACATTTTGGGGGGTTTCAGAGTGGGAAAGCTATGCCTCACCCTATCTACTGTTTAGTTCCTTTGAAAAGCTTTCCATTATTTTTGGAAGATTGGTATCATAGTGAACAACTACAAGACTTAACCTATTTCGGACTATGTGTTATCTAAATTTGGGAGAGGAATAGCACAAGGTTACCTTATTTTTATGATGTACTTATTCTACGAATCAATCATTCTTCATTCAATCAATAAAGATATAATAGTTCTATAGTTTACCCATCGACATTCGTGTTGCTATCCTTGTCTATCTTTCGACAAAGCATGTAGCGCTATCCTTTTCTAGCTCTACAAAGTTGCCAGATCAGTTCCCAACAATGTGGAAATATAATCAATTTACAAAATTTTCGATCACAATCATGGAAATTTATTATCCAATAACTGAAAACTATATTTTCGCCACACTGCACACTAAGCAGCTGTTTTCCAGTCCCTACGTAGATCTGAAAGACATTGTTTGCAGACGACTTTCGTCTGTCGTTAGAACAGGTTTCCGGCCTAGGCCGGAAAGAGTACCCTTTCCAGCCGCTAACATGGAACTGAGAAAGGTGATCAAAAAACTTTTCATTATTTGTGTTCATTATTCAATAATTAAAACATTTATAATAATATCATCTTATTGTCATTTGAAAAAATAAAAAAGTATAAACTCAACCTCCCACATAATTGAATTTCATCTTTTAGGTTATTTAGACAAATCAGAATAAAAAATTAAAATACTTGGACAATTTCCCGATAATTATTCAGATTACCTCAGATTTGCTAGAGCTATCACCTTCCTAAGTGCTTAGTAAACAACTATTCTCATATATATATATATAATATATATATATATATATATATATATATATTGTGATGAATCTTTCAAATAGACCTCATGAGAAGAGAGAAAATTGTGATTACCTTTTAAAATGAAAGAATTTGCTAAAGGAATAGTTAGCGACCGAGCGATAAAGCTTACTTATCAATAACTGTATATTAGATAAGAGTACCGTTCTGTACTGAATATTTTCTAGGAAAATTATTCAATAAAATTATAATTATTTTGCAAATAAAGCACAAATTGTTTATGAATTGATCATTGATTTTGAGGTTACACTTTGTTTACTATCGATCAGATGTTTTTTAAAACAGTTCGAATGCAGCTGACTGATTCAAAGTATTGTCAAATGTCATGCTGGCTTCACGTAAGATATAATACCATCTCTAAAAATTAAAACTATCAATAAAGGACCAAGAATTTCAAATAAAAAAATAAAATGTATGTATTATCGTTGAAATTATTTATTATTTAAGAAATTATATTATATGTCAGGTCTTATTGTAACTAAATAGGTCATAGCATGAAATTATATTATTGATAAAACGGCAGAAATTAATTATAACAGTCTCAAACCTAATAAAAATTGTACAAGAATATTAATTTATTAATGATTTAATTCAACTGAACCACATGGTAATTAAATCTCTTTGGCAGGCCTAAGCCAATCATAGTGCATAGAAATAGCACCAAGAAGGTGATCGTTTGAAAGCAACACATGTTAATCTATTATCAGACAACAACCCTACCTTATCATTTACGCTAGCACATGTACATTGTATGAGAGGAACTATGTCTAGAAGATTAAGCAGTTTTAAGGATTACCTAAATTGAATTATTATTGTAATTAAAAGAATTATATTCTACTGCTTGCCACTGACGTCATGTCTACGTCACAAGCGTTCTACCAATGGCAAATTTTTATGCAAATTATTACATCGAGATTCTGAGAAGCAAGGTCTAGCCAAGAAGCTTAGAGAAAAGACAGCACTTCCCTTTTGAAATCCTCACCGTGCAGATCTCTTTTTATAGTTACCAAGACCTATTTGTGAAAATTTCTTGTTCGATTTTAAATGTTCTATTTGTGAGCCGATATTTTAGGCCAATTTATTTGTTATTTGTAAATTTCTGTTTTCATCAATCGATAAATTAGAAGTTTAAAGTAAATTATCCCATAATTAATTTGGTGAAGGAAATATTAAATTAAAATTCCCCACGTGCTGAAATTGAAGCCTGGATTGCCGCCGATCAAACGATTTTTGATCTAAAGAAGAAAACCACGACCGCCAAGGAAATTCACGTGAGTTATAAGTTTTAAAAGGGGCCCCAATCTACGCTTCGAAAATATTTCAGTGCAGAAAAACATAAATTTTTCTTCGTTAAATTATTGGCCACGCCGACAAGCGCTTTAGCATTTAAGAGCCTAGAATTTATTCATATTCAATTTATAAGAATTTGTAGTTGATTAACTATCCTCCGCTGCCTGAACCACGACCCCGAGCATTTTTTTTTTTAAATATTTTTTATAATTCATTTTTTCACTATTTTTTCATAACTGTTCAATTTTATCAATTGTAAAATTCTGTTGAATCACGCATGGTATCATGCAAGCACAAGAAAATTTTTAACTATTCTGTTAATGCTAAATTATTATCAACCTGTAAATCAAATTCTGAACCTGCACTGTATGATTACATATTTTATTATAATACATCTCAGTTTTGTTAATTCGCTTTCTGAGTTCGATTATTTCTTGAGCCTGTCAATTATTGTGTCTGATACGTTCTATATCGTCAAGAACCGATCGAATACGATCATTGGAATAATTGAATTAAGCTGGATACTGGAACAGGTCTAAGTGGATGTAGCGAGTGGGGTCAGATCGAGATATTTATTCTTTGTCCTTACCTGCTCATATATCAGCTTTTATCTGTTACCTACCTCGACTTTGGAGCGAACACATCAATTGTACAGCAGATGCAGCCATAGATCATATAAATTCCTACAATAGAGCTTAAAACCCGACAAGACTCTGTTCTCGAAATATATTCTGAACGATATTTGGTCCAAATACCGTATTTTAATCCTTCAGAACTTATTAGAGACGCAGTCCCGTAAATTATCTACATCGGGATTTTTGCTCGACCTGTATGATTTTGTATGCTCATTCTTCACAGGTAATAATTTTAAGGTATCCGTATTCAGTGTTTAGCGATCGCTACACTGCTTATTAAAAATTTCATCATTATACAATTTGTCATTAGAGGAATCAAGGGTGAGCGAGCGTTTAGGCCTCCCGCGATTCCGACAATTGTATTGAGTCTTGTAGTGAGTCAATCAGTCTGGTGTTCACTCAGCGTCCTCACACGCCATTGCAAAATTTATAGCCGCTACACCATTGACTCAGTACAAGATTCACTTTACATGTGTGAAGCCTTCAAATACCGCTCCACAATATATATATATATATATATATATATATATATATATATATATATATATATATAATATATATATATATTATTTTTGTGAAAAATAGCGTTCGCACCACGGGCTTTTAAGGCTCTGTTTTTCCGGCTCTCAATCTTTTCTAGTCCTCGGCCTACGGCCTCGGACTTGAAAACCGATTTCGAGCCGGAAAAATCTCATTTTCTGCTCTAGGTGCGAAATATACTATTTCCTGACCAATAAAATATAATTAATTATTTCAAACAAGAAAAACAGTTAACATTACAGAAACTCAACAAACGATACTGAACACACCTATACAAATTGCAATATAATTGAACAAGAAAGTGCGTATAAACTTATGCGCCACGAACACGTGGATTTCACTTCTCATCTGTTGATTCTCTGTTGATTATATCTGTATTTGTACATGAACAGTAAGATATAAATATGATAAGCATAGCATCAGCTGATGAAAAGTGAAATGCACGTGTTCATGGCGCATAAGTTTGTACGCACCTTTACACAGAATTCATAATACACAATACAGTCATACATTATACATTACTTCTTGCATGATGCACAACTCTTACAAGAATTAGTATGCGATATGCTTCATGACCCAACTCATTATTATAATTAAGAGTTTTTAATGAATTATTGAAATTTCTAAATCAATACAACTTGAACTAACTCATATTATAAATTTTTTGAACTATTATAAATCAAACTTCTTCATCTACTTTTGGAGATCGAAGTAAAATTATTTTCAGAGAAAATTGAACCTATAGTCTTTGTTGGGTTCCGAACTACTGCAAATTGGCTATCGACTATATTGGCTATTGGCTATTGACTATACCAGAGTCAAAGCAAATCTATACAATAATAAAGTAAAGAACTGGCGTGTTTACAAATGCGTGTTTTAGTAAAATTTCATTACATCTTTGCTAGTAATATACACGTACGGGATAGGAAAATGATGTTTGACGCATCATCATGTCTAAACTACTGGACTGATTAACTTGAGATTTTGCAGAAACTTATAGATTCTTAACCGTGGAAGGTTATTATTATTATTTATTTATTTATCATTCAGAATCAACTTAAGGACAAAGAAACAGACTACAGTCCAAAACTTCTTTTCATCCCAATTTCATAAAATAAATTGTCCAAATAAAGGTTATGTGCGACTTTCCAATTCTTCACTAATTTCCACATTGAAACAAAACACTAACACTTGAAACAATTACTTTGAATTAAGAAAGATTAATACTTTAATATAGGATTAAAATTTTAAAAATTATAATCTTTATAATTAAAGATTATAGGAATATAATTATGAATTCTTCAAAATTTCATTACATCTTTGCTAGTAAACAATAATTTATAGTGAGAAATATAGACTAAAATATACAGAGAGCAAATATACAGTTTTAGTATTCCTTTTTCTATTGCCGTACTAATGCAGACCATATATTCCATATCTGCAAAATTCACCAAAATCATAGTTAGTCGATAATTTTCAAGCAATATAAATTATAGGACTAAAATTATAAAATTATAATCTTTTTAATTAAAGATTATAGGAATATAATTATAAATTCTTCAAAATGTCATTACATCTTTGCTAGTAAACAATAATTTATAGTGAGAATATAGACTAAAATATACCGAGAGAGCAAATATACAGTTTTAGTATTCCTTTTTCTGTTGCTATACTAACGCAGACGATATATTTCTACATCTGAAAAATTCACCAAAATCATAGTTAGTCGATAATTTTCAAGCAATCTTGCATTGTTTTCTCGTGAACAAATAGGTGGCTGAGCGCAGGCGTATTGAGCAACATGATCGATGGAGATGATGTAAGCGTGTTCACCTTTCGCCGGACGAGAACAAGAAGAAGAAGATGGAGAAGAAGATGAAAAGGGAAAGAAACAAAAGAGAATGTGTAGTGCAAGAAGTCTGAAAGTGGACGTCTATCACATCATGATCATGAGACACCTTTTGTTGGACAAAGGTCGACCAAATCTACGTCCTTTCTAACTTATTCTTTCTTCTTCTTCTTTTTCTCTTCCTCATCCTTCTCCTCCTACATTCTCTATCCCTACGTCTTATTCTCATCGCAGTTACTCTTCTTCCTATTTTCATAATCTATCTCTCATTATTCTTTTTTCTATTTCTTCTTTTTTCTTTTTCTTCCTCTTCTTCTTCTTCTTCTTCTTCTTCCTCCTCCCCCTTCTCCTCCTCCCTCTGCTCTTTTTCTTCCTCTCCTTCCTCCACCTTCACCATCTCCTTGAAGAATGTAATGAGGTTTCTTCTTCTTCATATTTTTCTTCTTCTTACTCGGCTTTTTCTTCTTCTGCTTCTTCATCTTCCTTCTCTTTCCTTGTTCTTCTCATCTGTCCTCTTTTCCTCCTTCTTTTTCTTGTTCTTCTTCTTGCATCGTTCTCTCCTTGTTCTTTTTACTTCTTAATCTTTGTCTCTATGCTCTTCTCGCTTATTCTATTCTTTAATTCTTCCTATCTGTACTCTTACTGTATCATAGAATTCCTACTTTACTTATTTTGCCTTCCCTATTTATCAAGTTCTCCATCTACATACTTCTCCTTCTTTTCATCTTCTTGTTCTTGTCCCAATTTCTCGATTTCTCTTCCCTCTCCTTCCCTATTCATCATGCCTTCTTGGGTCTTCTCTTTTTTATCACCTTATTCTTGTTATTTTTATTGTCCTACTTTTTCGATTTTCCCCTCTTTCTTTCCCTATTTATCATGTCTTCTTCTTTTCTTCTCATCTCTTCCTCTCCCTCTCTGTGTCTTTTTCTCCTTCTTCACCTCAATTTTCCATCGTTCTCATAATCATTTTGTTTTTTGTTCTTCGAATCTCCCAAATGAGAAAAGTAAGAAATAGTATCGAAAAGTCTATTTGACAGTTCGACCAATAAGAAGGCGTTTAGAGTGGGAGTGAACGAGGAAAGAGATGGTAGCTTACCTGTGATTAGTCGATGTCGTTTGACCTATTATATGACAGTCGGCATCCACCAATAGAAATGATGCTCTTCAAAGATGTTCTCCTATCTTTCTCCATTACAATTATAATGTAGACCTCACTATAATTACAAAACAATTCAAGATGATTTCATCAAGTACATAAAATTGATGCAGAAGTTTATCAGTTCGACAGATTTGATGTGAAGGTTTTGAGGATTTCTCGAAATCACATGTAAAAACAATTACTTCCAGTGGTTTTTGGCACTTTAAAGACCCAAGACCCATCTTCCACAGATTTTTCTTGGAGCGGAAAAATATTGAAATAGATATGAAATGAACTAAAACAGTGATTTATCTGAAATATGTCCGAAATATAACTGAAACTTGAATTCAAACAGCCTTCAACTGCAGTCAAATTTAAATTTGTTTATTGTCACAACCTTTGAAAAATGCATTTAAATTGTAAATTACTTTTCAATCTGTTACTTTGTCTTATCGTTTGTGAAGATTGGGATAGTAACTATTTTTCCGTTATTGTTTGCAATAAACTATATTCTTCTTTTGATATGTTTATCATTTACTCACTGCCTGCGCGCATGTTGTTCTTTGCCGGTAGTGCCATTATGTAATTGAGAATATCTATTTTATAGCTGCGTTTACACCAAAGTTATTGGCAAAATGTTAATAACTTAATCCTTATAGATTCTATTAGATTGAACGGAACTTGACAAACACATGTTCATCATGTGTATGATAAGTTATGTTAAATCTAATAGAATCTATAAGGATTAAGTTATCAACATTTTGTTAATAACTTTGGTGTAAACAAACACAGCTTAACAATGTGTGTATAACAGAGTCAAAGTACATGAATATGAAAAATACAAGTAGAACAGTCATATTGTCTGAACTCTACTGAGATGCATAACAGTGAAAATAGATAAATACATAGACAATTTGATTAATATTGAGTCAATTTTTCTAAATTAATTAACTTCTTAAGGAAGAACTTGAAAATGGATTGGAAATGGCGAAATAGTTGTTGTCTTTTTAAAAGGTTTTAAAAACAAAAGGGTACTATGGAATCATTTTTTATTAATCAACAAACCAAATTGCCCTATTGAAATATGTTATAAAATATCGACAAGTAGAACAGTCATACGAGTATAATCTGAATTTAACTAAAATGCACCGTATAAACGAAATCCTGTCATTCCCAGTCCATCCCAGCGAATCATGTGACGCATTTCACATGCACCCAAATTTTATGACCATTTCGCATGTGAAAGGTACATAAAACTAAACAGGCCATTAGAGTCCGCCATGAATATATACCGGAGCACCCCAAAAACTATATAAAGTCCCAAATGAGACCTGTTTTAGTGCCCCATATAGCTTCAATTGCAACATAAAACGGGGAATTGTCTTATCTAAGGTAATCATGTACAGGTAACGCGTAAAAAATGTGCATGGGAGATTGCAAATTGTAGGCTTTAATGAACAATTGAAATTTTATCACCAACTTTCAACACCAGGCTGTGTGATGTAGAAGTTATTAAATTTATCGCCATTTTAGATGCAGATGTAACACGTTATATTTCCGGAAATGTAAACTTGGCCAGCAACTTTCATAAAAAGTTATTGTCTTTGAGAGTAGAGTTCATAAAATTGTAATAAAGTGATGAAGGTGGTAGCGCTTTTCTCTGTTTTTCTTTTTAGGGTACGAACTGAATGGTCAGGTGGATAATTATGAAGATTTTAGCTCGCTAGCATTTATCTATATCAATGAGTCTGTTATCAATGATTGATGTTGAGATATCAATCTTTCAATCATAATTATCTATATCAATGATTGATTCTGATAAATGTTTTTATCATCGCACCGTGGTTTAATGATTGATGTTGAGATATCAATCTTTCAATCCTGTTATCTATATCAATGATTGATTCTGATAAATGTTTTTATCATTGCACCGTGGTTTAATGATTGATGTTGAGATATCAATCTTTCAATCATGCTATCTATATCAATGATTGATTCTAATAAATGTTTTTATCATTGCACAGTCGTTTAATGGCATCGATCTCCACCGCTACTGAGGCTACTTGTTCTGTACGCACCTTTAGGAAGATGTTTGTTTAGTTAGAAGGTGTTGGAAAACTCTCTCACTCTTCAAAACGAATTGGCTGTGGACAATTTCTAGTCATTTCATTTGATAATGGTTGTATTTGGTATCAAGTTGGCACATGCGTTCTGATGATAATTTTTTAAAATGTGTAGGAACTTGTTTTGATTAAAAAATTGATAACTTTCTTCAGGAAATAATCACTTAACAATTCCTTATTTGGAATAAGTTTCCGCTAACAATTAGAGGATTGTCTGAATAAATTCAAAATCGTATGTGATTATTTTGGGATCAGAATGTATGTGTTAAAAACTGCTGAAGAATTATAACCTCTTTTTTGAACTAATATGCAATCAAAATTCGGGAATGGAATAGTAAGAGCTAAAAGCCTGTTTTTTCGTTCCCAACAATCAAGTTGTTTTGTCATTGTTTAATGAATAAATAAAAATACAAAACAGTAATGTCGTCACAGTGGCTCAAGGACAGACCACAATTTATTGTATTGGTGAATATTCTTGTATTGATATGTCTTGTTAGACAGTGTAGATTGCTTTTCTATGATATATGGAGCCTGATGTTCTGTATTGTATCCAAAATCCAATGACTGATGAATATTAGTCTGTTCTATTTTACTCTATCAGATTGATAATGTATCCGTACTGGAAGCTTTTAGCTATAATCTATCTTTAATCGGATTGTACCATCTAAAATCTGTGACCTATAGTAATCTATTACCGTTGTTCATTAACAATAACCTAGTAAAATGATTTGATATTTTAGAGGTCTGGATTTCCCAATTCTTAATAAATAGATTTCTAATAACTTCTTCTTCTTCTTCTTCTTCTTCTCCTCCTCCTTCTTCTTCTTCTTCTTCTTCTTCTTCTTCTTCTTCTTCTTCTTCTTCTTCTTCTTCTTCTTTCTCTCTGCCCCGTTTGTGCCTCACAGCGTCGGGTTAATAACTATAAATCAAATTAAATCAAATAGCTTTTCATTCACAAAAATTATTTACAAATTTATCAATTAATTTGAACATTAAACAGTGAATACTCTCCACAAAGAGTAGAGTCTGTGAGTGGAGAGTGAGTTCTTTCGATTTGACAACATTGAGATGAGTACATTCATCATCATTATTTAATAACCTACTGTTAGAATGTAGAGAAAATTGTATTATCATTTATCCCCTCATCATGACCCAGTAGGCTTAAAATACTTGTAGAGAAATGTCTTTCTAAAGAATTGAATGAAGTAGATTCGTGAGTAAAAATGCATGCTGGTAACAAACACTATCAAGTTCAATTATTCATCTTTTGCAATGATCATGTTTGCCATTAGATGGAGGAAAAGAAAGAGAGTCAAAAATAGCAAAAGAGAAGAGACAGAGGAAACAGAAATGGGTAAGAGAATGAAAATGGAGAAATAGAAAAGAGAAAGATAATAAACTAGGTTAGTAAGTAGAGGGAGGAAGCGTGATGAGACTAGGGTCGTACCTAAAAATACAGTTTCAAGGTTTCCACCACCGGATTACAATACAAATCGATAATTCCCAAGCAGTTCTACTATACGGGCCTCACATTCCAAATCCATCAGT
Source organism: Nilaparvata lugens (assembly GCF_014356525.2). Classification (NCBI taxonomy): domain Eukaryota; kingdom Metazoa; phylum Arthropoda; class Insecta; order Hemiptera; family Delphacidae; genus Nilaparvata; species Nilaparvata lugens. The sequence continues at coordinate 61,579,784 of NC_052510.1, forward strand.
CTATAGTGAGGTCCACGTTATAATGGCAGTATTTGATTAACATTGGTGTTGCTATCATTCGACAATGCAGATAGCGCTCTCCTTTTCTTCCTCCGGTACCGTACGTTGCCAAATTGTTTCGCAACAATGTAGAAAATATAATCAACTAACAAAATATTTTATCTCAATTACGGAAATTCATCATTCAATTAAAATATATTTTCTTGACGTATAAAATAAGATTGATTATTTGAAACAATAATGAACTGTTAATATTATATCAGACTAGCCGTCAGGCTCGCTTCGCTCGCCCAAGAATGAGATCAGATTTTTCGTTTGAGAATTTTTATCATAATTATGTTAGGACGATCCAGTCGGGGGTCCAGACTAAACGTCTGGCTAAACGGATATGGTGAGCGAAGCGAGCCTGACGGCTAGTAATATAATATTCCCAGGAATAGCTCTGATTGAAGTAGCAGTGCCCAATCAATTTTTCCGCGTTGCATTTCAATCTTCAACTTGGTGCCAACCTAACAAAGTCAACTCAACTTAATGCCAACCTGACAAAATTATCAATTTAATTACCAGTTAACAACTGTTTCGAAGAGGTACTCTCTCTAGATTATAGTTGTATATTAACATGTGGTATGGACATTTTTCAATTACAGTATAATTAAGAGAATAAGAAGAATATACATGCTAAAAGACGAACTTTAAACCCTTAAAAACCACCCTTAGAGTTAAAATATTGCCAAAAGATTTCTTTGTGCGCCTCTAAAGGGCCAACTGAACATACCTACCAAATTTGAACGTTTTTGGTCCGGTAGATTTTCAGTTCTGCGAGTGAGTGAGTCAGTCAGTGAGTGAGTGCCATTTCGCTTTTATATATTATATATATATATATATATATATATATATATATATATATATATATGCCGGTTTCAGCTATCCTCTATAGAAGGCAGTGATAAGGCAGAAAATATCCTATCCTGTCCTTCTCCAACGTTAGTAGACAGAAGGTTGATCACTCACAGGTGAAAGATTCGAAATGGTGGGGGAAACGCCAGCGTGACGTCACGTGTAGTAAAAAAGTGATAGAGTAACCACACTGAGCATACAGTTTATTCACTGTATCTTCAAATACATCGTCGTTTAATCCCCTCAAGATTGACCTACAACTTAAAAATTCTTCATACTTATAGCGATTGAATCACTGATTCTAATGATGTTGTTAAATACTTCAAGTTCATTCAACTTGTATGAATAAAGTTAAGTTGAAAGTTTTTCAAGAATCTAAAAACGTGACACGAAAAAGTTAATAAGCTGGAAAAGCGTTAGTAGACAACGTTATACTATTATAATTTCAGATTAACCCATAAAAAATCTTGATAAACCAATGCATTGCAATAATCCGATAAACCGATCCCAATAAATCCGAAGAATTTCATTCATATAAATGCACTGAACACATGCTGGTATCGAGCACATGTTCTACGAGAATCAAAATATCTCATCCCCGAAATTCACAAGCTGATGTATAGCCAAACTACAAAATAAACACGACCTAGAAGATGAAGAAACCTTAAGGATTTGAAAGGGAAGGTTAGGAGGTGGGGTTTTTGCTTTTATATGGCAAAATACTTGTATTATTCAAATGTTTTGATAATTATTGTAAAGCAGAAACAGAAATCTTGCATGTCAGAAAATGTTTGTGTTATATAATTTGACTATACGTCACCGTATGATTCTCAAGAATGCGATATTCTGCCTACTCTGTACTACAGCCTACGTCACGACTGCAGTTCCCCCACTCCAATTGCATTTCAACTAAAATACTATAGATGAGTGACCAACCTTCTGTCTACTAACTTTGGTCCTTCTCCACTGTTATTATAACATGTATCTTACTCTAAAAACAGAAATGATGTTCCCGAAAGAGAAAATACAACTTTGAATGCAATATTTTGAATTCTTAAATAAAAGAACATGAGGTGAATCCTTGATAAATTGTGTAGAAACACAAAATTCTTTCGAAACACAAATAGAATTGTGTATTTATTTTACTAGGTACTAAAAATGCCTATTCACTTATACCCAATCACCCAAAACAGACAAATACAAACTTTAATTTAGAAATAGAAAGAAAAATAAAAATCTTAGTACCCTTTTTGAAATATTTAACCACAACATGTTTTGGATATTGATGCCATTTTCAAGTTAAAAGTAGCCATATACAGAAAAGAGATTTAATTTAGAAGTTTAGTGCTGGAATAGATTGAAATTTCAAAGCAACAGATTTCATACTTCATAAATCCTTATAATAATGTAGAATTCATTGACGTATGGAGTTATCAAGTAAGAATTTGAGGGTTTCAATACCTCATCAGATTTTTCAAATCAATTTGTTACAACCTTAAAGGTTATTGATTGGAAAATAGCATTGAAACGCGAAATAGTCTCTCTTTATAAAAATGTTATCCATGTCATCATAGAATTTTTTCAAGCTACACTTCTTTAAACAGTCGAATGACTAGGAATTCCTAATTTACAATCTATCATTTTCAAATTGCATGTATTAGGCCCGGTCGCACAACAGCCGGTTAAATTTTAACTGTGATTATTTCCACGAGAACTAATCAGAGAAGCCGTCTTTTAAAAAACGCCTTCTCTGATTGGTTCTCATGAAATTAATCACGGTTAAAATTTAACCTGCTGTTGTGCAACTGGCACTTAGAATTATTAATTTAATGTAGTATACTTGGTAAATTCCCAATTCTCCAAAGAGTCAATTGACTTGAGATTTCCCATTTACGATCTGTCATTTCCAATTTCAATGCAGTTTGAAAAAAAAACTTAAAAAAAGAACAGTATATGACTATTATTTATGTCTGATATAGTATATTATAATGAAGTGTCTTTGATCAAGTCCCAATTCTCCAAATAGTCAACTGATTTGAAATTCCCAATTTACAATTAACCATTTTCAAATTAGATGTCTCATATTATAATGAAGTATTAATATTATCATTAAACGAAAATCCAAATTAAATGCTGTAAATCACCCCGAAGACTTCTGCTACTGCAAATATTGACAACAGGGTAAACAGCTAGATGGAAATTCGATTCGAATTAGAGTTAATTTGAGGAAATTCGATTCGAATTTCCATCTAGCTGCTTACCCTGTTGTCAATATTTGCAGTAACAGAAGTCTTCGGGGTGATTTACAGCATTTAATTTGGATTTTCGTTTAATAATAATTATTAATTCATTAGCATCTGAAATGCAATATTTCAGTAACTTCCATCTACAATGAAGTATATTATTTAGAACAAGTACCAATACCCCAAACAGTAAATTACTTGGAATTTCTTAATTGCAAGCTATAATTTTCAAAGTTGGCTTGGAACTCCTCGTTTGCGAGCTATCACTTTCAAAGTTAACTTGGAATGTCTCAATGTTCCATTTTCGAATTTGATGTAAACATAACTCGACAAGAAAGATGGATGTCTCGAACTCTCTCAATTTACATTGCAGTGATAGCCTTTATGGTATGACCTGTGCAAAGTGCAAACAATATTACAAAGTAACAGCTGAGAAATACCTGATGTGGAAGCGTCCCTTTGGAAGTCATTAGAAGTAATTGGAAACTTCCATCAATCAATTAATGGCAGCAAAACTTGTCCATGATTCGAGCTCCACCTCTTCCATATTTCTCTCTTCTACCCTTCTCTAACATTCTCCACCCCTATTCATCTTCACGTTATATAGCTTTAGTATTTCTTCATAAAATCTTCTTCTTCTCCTTCTTCTCCTTCGTATTCTTCTTCGTCTTCTTCTTCTTCTTCTTCTTCTTCTTCTTCTTCTTCTTCTTCTTCTCCTTCTTCTTCTTCTTCTTCTTCTTCTTCTTCTTCTTCTTCTTCTTCTTCTTCTTCTCTTCTTCTTCTTCTTCTTCTTCTTCTTCTTCTTCTTCTTCTTCTTATCTTCTTAATTATTAACATTCTCCATGTATTCTAATTATGCAAAATAATACCTTACGTCACAAGGATGGGAAGGGGCCTTTTGCAGGCGAGAATGATGTTTCTACTAGAATTTCATTTGAGCACTTCAAAAGACATTCACGTCCAAGTAACGTAATCTATTTTTTGTCATAATAATCTATAGAAGAATGATTGATAAATAGAAAACATTACCTGCTTGTGCTGAAGTTACTACATACATTCTATAAACATAACCTAGTTGACCGAGCGAAGTGAGGTCTAAGATTCAAGTCGACGGTTTGGTATTTCTCTTGATGTTTAAATGTTTTGAATGTTGCGCATTTACGGCGAAATGCGGTAATAGATTTTCATGAAATTTGAAAGGTATGTTCCTTTTTTGATCGCACGTCGACGTATATACAAGGTTTTTGGAAATTTTGCATTTCAAGGATAATATAAAAGAAAAAAGGAGCCTCCTTCATACGCAATATTACCGTAAAAATCAGACTATAGGATTATTCATCATAAATCAGCTGTCTACTGGACTATAATACTACCCGTTCATAAACATCGAACATCTTGAAAATGTATCTTTCCATGAACGTTATTAGACAGTTGACTATAATACAAAACATCGAAAACACAAAACGCTCAAAAACATCGAACATCTTGAAAATTGTATCTTTCCATCAATGTTGTAGACAGTTGCAGCCAGACCTGATAACAGCGCTCACATTCACATTCCGGGATGACACGTCACGGTACGATATAGGACAGAAAGCTCTATGTTTATTTAGGATTTTTTCTAGACATTTTCAACTGATAAATTATTTATTAATTTTTGAGAAAACATAACAACAGGTCAATGTAACTCACTGAGCGCGAGGGCTACTGTTCACAGAACTACTAGTTGTAGCAGTTTTGCTGTTCCTATTTCGGAACTAGGAAACATATTCGACTGTAAAGAAAACATATTGTTCCATAACAGTAGAGTATGCTGTAATGAGAATCATATGTTTATTTGTCCTGCAAACATCTGTTTACCGGCTTGATTTCATGCATGGAAAACAGCTGAGATTTAATGACTATGACAAAAAATATAATTGATTATTTTTAACAAGAATGAATATTATTACATCAGGTATGCCGGTATGAGCTATCACCTCTATAGAAGGCAGTGGCAAGGCAGAGAATCGGCAATGCTGTTCTCCTATTTTTCTCCACTGCCATTATGAGTTGGACCTCACTATAGTAGATGAGCCAACAATTTAGCGAATGCCATCTCTAACTACGCCTGGTTCAATTATGAGATGACGTCACATAACAGCATGGTGTTTACAGTTGGGATTAGCACTCAGCATGCAACACATATGTAGTTCCCACGCATCTGAAGCTGTAGAGCTGTTGTGTTCACTAAGGCTGTGCAAAGGCTAATAATAAACTTTCTACTCGTGATATTTTTCAAAGTTTTTCGATTTGTATATCATCAAGCTATCAAAATGAAAAAGTTTTCTCAGGAAAACATTTTTTTTCCGATCATTAATTTTTGAGATATGAGCGCCTGAAGTTTGAATTTTTCGGACAGAACATTTCAAATTCGGTAAGATATGAATCCATGAGATTTAGAGGATGGATTCTCCATGATATTGTTGATCTAGTAAAACACAATTTTTCTGAAAATATCAATTTTTGAAAAAGTTATTCAATTTACAAAAAATAACTCAACTAAAAGTTATTTTTTAGTAAATTGAACAACTCTCTTAAAAATTGATATTTTCAGAAAATTGTTATTTTACTAGATCAACAATACCATGAAGAATCTATCCTCTGAATCTCATGGATTTATCTCTTATCGAATTTGAAATGTTCTGTCCCAAAAAATTGACCTTTAGGCGCTCATATCTCAAAAAGTAATGATCGGAAAAAAAATGTTTTTCCGAGAAAACTTTTTCATTTTGATAGCTTGATGATATACAAATCGAAAAGCTATGAAAAATATCATCAGTAGATAGTTTATTTTTAGCCTTTGCACAGCCTTAAACTTAGCTGTAGCGAAGAGCTATTTTTTCCCAGTTTAAACGCTAAACCCACGTATGTACAGTGTTTACATAACAGATAAACCAAGTTAAGTTGATAAATTTATAATAATTATCAATATAATTATGAATGAAAACTCATATTACAGTAATGTATGCAGCTATAAACATAATACAGTACTGTATTAGTATAACATTATGTACATTCACATAGAGAAAGAGGAGATATTATAATAATTATGTGGATATCCTATATTATAGGGCGTTTATGTTCCAAATTTCAAGCTGATTTTTGTTGCCTCAATTCGGGTGCTGTCGAGAGAGACTACCAGAGAGTCACATAGCTTCAATTTGGAACAAAGAAGCCCTATACCATGACATTTATCTCCTAATGCCATATTTTCTTTATGATAATACCCGTATTACAGTATTATATTGATGTATAAACGATATACATAATACAGTAGGCTATTGTATTAATAATGTATAACTAAGTATGTGATGCTCACGCATTATACGAGTAAATACGTTTATGCAGTACACTACTGTATTCATAATGTATGGGCAACTATGTAACAAATATGAGCAACATGTAAACATGTAAATGATAGCATGCATGTACAGTTTGGCGTATGTACATGTTTTGTGGTTTCACGGATAGTGGACAGTTCCTGTGGGATAGTCAAGGCATCACGTTTTGCTCCCTTCTGGGAGAAATCCCACTTTTGGTTGCAGGCCACATCCCGCCATCGCATTTGTGGGAAAAAGAGAGAGAGAGAGTGAGTGAGACATACAGACAGACTGAGAGATTGATTGATTGATTATTTGCCTTTATTAGGGCAGAGTTAGGATTGCAGGTCCTCTCTGTCACACAACCCTAAAGTGATTAGATTAGATTAGATTTCTTTATTTATGTATGTTACAATATTTACTGGCTTATACACCAATTTACATTAATGGCGATAATGCTAGTTATTCAACGAATTTCACAAAGTATAAATAATTAATCAATGAGAATAAATATAGAATGCAATTAGAATTACGATAGTATAATAATGTGATGTAACTTCATAAATCGGCGGTGTTCAAACAAATAATTGTCGATTCTCTTAGAGATTGATTGATTGATTGAGAGAGAGAGAGAGTGAAAGAGAGAGAGAGAGTGAGTGAGAGAGAGAGACAGACAGAGAGAGTGAGAGAGAGATTCAGATTACTTTATTCATTTGTGTTCAACAAAACGAATTCCAACTAGTGTTGAAAATAATTATCAACAGTAAAATACCATGATTAGATCACAGTATACATACAGTAGTATACATACAGGGAAATTGGGTAGTACCCTGGCGCAAAAATCCGCCATCTTGTTAGAAAGCGCCACAATGTAATAGTATTGATGGTAGGTTCGGATCACTATAATGATCCGGATCAATTGATCTCGTTCACTGCCACGAGCCAATCAGAAGACCAGGATTGGAACTTCCTAAGGTCACGTGACGTGTCTAGTATTTGCGCCATGTAAAAAGCATTGGTTAGATAGGCGTTTTATTGACAGTTTCAATTCTGTACCTATTCTGTGATTAGATGATATACAATGATTAAATAGCATGATAGATAAAGCATAATAGCCTGCAGACTGAACAGTTTTACAATAATATTGAGCAAAGCTGAAAGGTGATGAATCACCTATTTCATTAATATGTTGTGTATAAAAGCTTTTAATAAAGGATACTTGGATTTTAAATTAAAGATAAATATGGGTGACCCTCATCAAAAAGTTGTTAGGTGATGAAATATGCGAAAGATGGGGTAGGCGCACACAGATCATCATCGGAAATATATTTTTAAATATCTTTGAAAAAAGATATTTTTATAATAACGTAACAGCCAAAACTAGTTGTTATAAAAAAGGGTTTTAAGGGTATTATAATGCTATTTTATACATAAAAATAAGTAGCCCTGGATACATACATTTTAAGAAGACATTTAAAGTGGTTTTATCAAATGATAGCCTATCCACAACATCACTTTGAACACTGGAACGTTGTTAAACTTCAGTTGGATATCAAAGCTCTCTCATGATTTCTTGTCATTTATTTCACCAAAAGTATTTGAGAATATTATCTGGTCAAGTTGTTCTCAAAAAAAGTTGGTTCGTTATTATATTATTTACCATTGTAAAAACACCACAGTGAAGGAAGGCGCTAACAGATCGTCATCGGACGGACGACACGCATCGGACGCATCGGACGATTAGATTTGATGATTTGAAGCATTGTTTTCAATTGGGGTGCACATACCTACTTATACGATGCGGATAGGTATGCGCACTCCAATTGAAAACAATGCATCAAATCTAATCGTCCGATCCGTCCGATGCGTGCCGTCGTCCGATGACGATCTGTTAGCGCCTTCCTTCACTGTGGTGAAGGACTACTTATTTATATTTATAAAATAACATTATAATACTCTTAAAACCCTTTTTTATAACAACTATTTTCGGCTGTTACGTTATTATAAAAATATCTTGTAAACTAGCAGTGGTTTTCGGTCTTCCCACGAATCATGTAGCAAAGTGGAAAGAGAAAGAAGATTGTACAAGAAGATGAATTGAATTACAAGAAGGTTAGAGAGAGAGAAGGAAATAATAGAGCAAGACAACGGTGAGGAAGAAGCCTCTAAGCGTTATTAATGCTCCTTCTTTGCTCGCAGGACACGGCGAGTGAATTATTCATTGCAGCAAGGATCCAATTTACAAATGGTAATGCTAAGACAACTACATTTAGATGGATGACGAATTTTATACAGCTACCAAGAACAAGCCACAAAATGTCTCAGGAAAATGATCACATGTCGCGAAAATTCTAACAATATGTCTTCTGAGGAAGGGTCACATGTTACACAAATGATCACAGGATCACATTGGAATAAGGAACACATGTTACACAAATTATTGCAGAATGTTATCTGAATAAGGGTCACATGTTACACAAATGATCACAGGATGACCTTGGAATAAGGAACACATGTTAAACAAATTATTGCAGAATGTTATCTGAATAAGAGTCACATGTTACACAAATGATCACAGAATGACATTGGAATAAGGAACACATGTTAAACAAATTATTGCAGAATGTTATCTGAATAAGAGTCACATGTTACACAAATGATCACAGAATGACATTGGAATAAGGAACACATGTTACACAAATTATTGCAGAATGTCATTGGAATAAGGGTCACATGTTACACAAATGATCACAGAATGACATTGGAATAAGGAACACATGTTACACAAATTATTGCAGAATGTTATCTGAATAAGAGTCACATGTTACACAAATGATCACAGAATGACATTGGAATAAGGAACACATGTTACACAAATTATTGCAGAATGTCATTGGAATAAGGGCCACATGTTAAACAAATGATCACAGAATGACATTGGAATAAGGAACACATGTTACACAAATAATTGCAGAATGTTACCTGAATAAGGGTCACATGTTACACAAATGATCACAGAATGACATTGGAATAAGGAACACATGTTACACAAATTATTGGAGAATGTTACCTCAATAAGGGTCACATGTTACACAAATGATCACAGAATGACATTGGAATAAGGAACACATGTTACACAAATTATTGCAGAATGTTACCTGAATAAGGGTCACATGTTACACAAATGATCACAGAATGACATTGGAATAAGGAACACATGTTACACAAATTATTGCAGAATGTTACCTGAATAAGGGTCACATGTTACACAAATGATCACAGAATGACATTGGAATAAGGAACACATGTTACACAAATTATTGGAGAATGTTACCTCAATAAGGGTCACATGTTACACAAATGATCACAGAATGTCATTGGAATAAGGAACACATGTTACAAAAATTATTGCAGAATGTCATTGGAATAAGGGTCACATGTTACACAAATGATCTCAGAGTGTGAGCGAGCAATTCATGTATATGTGTTTAAATTTTTCTATTCCTATATCTTATCTGGCTATCTGGTTATATGGTTATTTATGTTCAACGGATCTCGAAAACGGCTTTAACGATTTCTACGAAATTTGGAACATAGTAGGTTTATGATATCAAAATTCGATTGCACTTAGTCTCATCCCTGGGAAAACTCGCTGAAGGACATGAAAAGGATAATTCATCCTTGGAAAAACAGATGATGATTTCGTCGTCTGTCGATAACAGAAGATGCGTGTGCCTGTGTGGGAGATCAGCTGTGTAATCAATTAGCTTACCGTATCTCGCGAGAAATCTAGAAATTTATTTTAATTGACTCGATCAAAATACAGTAATCTGATTTTTTGACATAAGATGGTTATATCATAATTTTCAAAGTTAATCATTATTTTACAGTTCTGAGTGATTAGTGAGTCTTATTTTGTTATTCAATTTGGTATGCAAACAATCTAAATTAGAACTTTTATGTTTTCAAATATTTGGACTGAAAATTTCACCTGAATTCAAGTGTATGGAACATAACCTACTTTTGGAATATTTATAGTGTATAAATCAAAATTCGGGGAAGAAACAGTTTTGGGCTGTGCCTGTTAGTCCTTCCCCAATCATTTCAAAGCTAAAATGAGTTAAAATAAGGAAGTTGACATACCTTGGACACATTATGAGAGGACCCAAGTACATGATTCTGCACCTTATAATCCAATGTATTATACTTTTTAAGCGCTCAGTGGGACTTGGAAGAATGCCTTGGTTGATAAACCTGAGGGAAGAATTCAATTGCTCCACACATGAACAATCATGTGCTCTGTAGGAGTCGAACCCACAACCAGGCGATATGACAGTAGACTGGGGTTGCAATCCACAATAAATAATAATAATAACGAGTGACCTGGCTGACTCAGGTCTGGTGTCAGAGTTTTCAGGTCGCAGCTGATCAATTTCAGGGCCTCTGACATTACCTAACAATCCACAATGCATTAGATGGACATCATCATCTTCTCATATTTGAATTAATTTCATAAATTATGAAGTATGAGGAAATCTGTTATCAGAAAAGAATCAAATGGATTTAATCCATTTCCACAATATATTCAAATTCATGGTTGTTCCTTGAAAGTTCTCAAATATCTCCGGATAATCACTAAAACAATATTAGACCTGGTTGTACAAAGGCCGGTTACATTTTAACTGTGATTAATTTCACGAGAACCAATCAGAAGGCCTTTTTGATAAGACAGCTTCTCTGATTGGTTCTCGTTGAATTAATCACGGTTAAAATTTAATCGTCTTTTGGGCAATCGAGCATGAGACTTGATATTGTTCAACCACAGATCTATTAAAACTCGAGATACCGTTTTCGGTTGTTACACCTTTTATCAATCTCTGGTAAACTGAAACTAAAGAGCAGTATTTATTGTAGCGGCCGAGCACCGTTGTTAGTGAAAGCCGTGACCTGTCAAGGTGAACGTCTGTTATTGGCCCAAACAAGCCCCTCCCAATTAGCGGTTCATGCAAACGTTTCAAAATGGCGATTCAAACAGCCAACACAGAAATGAAATATTATTAATGGGTGTATTAATCATTTATACATTAATGGGTGTAAGTGTACGTCCAGTGCCAAAATACCTGCCATCAAATTTTTGGTAACAAAACAGAGTGACCGCTGTTTATTTATTGTGATTTTGTGTTCAAAATGACATCGAGCATGAGACTGGATATTGTCCAACCACAGATCTATTAAAACTCGAGATACCGTTTTCTATGTTTTTCTTTAATACGTCATCGAGCTTAATCCTCTTTGTCCTCTCTACGTCATCAAGCTAAACTGATAATAAAGATCAAGTATTGCGGCTTGTTTGAGTTGAGATAATACTATCTCAGCTATTGCTTGCTGGGAGATCATCAGGCAGTGGCGTAAGTTTTAAATGAGTTACATCACTTTCAGACTGGAAAATT